>NW_015150968.1:109145-212295 GCF_000732505.1 Cyprinodon variegatus | reverse complement strand
CACAAGATTCGTTTAAGTACCGTAGGTAATCTAAGTAGCAGGCAGCCCCCCTGTTCCTCAAGGAAACAACTTAACCTGGGTAAACCCTGTCCACCCTCCAATGAGCAAACCAATTTCTGGAACAACCTACACCGACTGGATTCAGAGAAAGACACCTTTTCTCGAAACGGGAGTCCTGTTGCCTTTACTCCCTCTTGCAAATCGAAGCTTAAATTTCCCACTGAGCCTGAACTAACCACATGAACTTCCCCTTCTTTTTTTAGTCCCGATTCGCCGGTGTTCAGAGCAGCACTGAACCCATCCCTACCAGTTCTCAATAAACCTGTGAAACCTTCCCCTGGTCTCTCTGATTGGTTTTCTGCATGTGGGTCAGATCTTTGAATAGAATCATGACACTAGGAACACTTCTAGAACCTTTGGAGATGATTTCACATAGAAGGATTCTTCATGTGGAAAAAATTATGGAAAAAAATCAGCATCGTTTTCATCAGACTGTTAAACAACAACCATGCTTCTTCATTCAGAGGCTTCTGCAGATCCGGTGCAAGAAAAACCTCTACAAAAGATTGTTTTTGTTTTTTTAAAAGTATGAGTTACTCCAACATGTAATTTTACTTTGGGATTAATAAAGTATTTCTGAACTGAATTGAATTCAATTGCTTGGTTGTGCAGTGATAAGAAGTATAAAAAGCCAAAGGGGGGTATACATTTATGAAGCTCTGCAGAGTGAAAGGAGAGACTATGGCAGGAGGTTCATTACACCTCAGAGGAAGGCCAATCAGCAGTGATCCTCTCACCGGGATCTCATCGGCTTGCTGGGAGCTCAACCTGAGCCGGAAAATACTCAGCATGGATCCATGAGCATTTACACACAAACAAACATCACAAAAATATCTGAAACAAACAATCCCACAAAATTTCTCTCCTTCATCTACCTGCTTTATTAAAGCTTTAACACAATTACTAAAGATCGTCACCGCTTCAGCCTTCAGATGATTACATTCTCACAGCTTCTTTTACAAAATAATCAGGAGTGAAAATCTGATTCAGAGGCATGCAGCTTGTCTCTGCATCAGCTCACACCTGTAATTATGCGGAGGAGAAGTAAAGAAACCTCTGCAGGACTCAGGTTGAAGTTTTACTGTGTTTTTCCAGGTAGGGAATAAACGATTGTGTGTTTGAGTCACCATAGTTTAGCTGAGTCAGAGCAGCAGGATAATGTGGTTTCTGAGAGCTCTGCTCCACTGCAGCTGGGTTAAGGTGTGTGTGTTAGATTGAGTGCTAGGCCAGAGTGCAGCGAGACACAGGTGTATTAAATTGGGTCAGCATTTTCATTTCCCAGGGTGAACACACAACACACACACAGAGACACATTATCACCATTGTGGGGCTTCACTGTGAACCCTGACGTAAACCCACATCCACACCTACACACACTTATACAATCCATATGCACGCACGAGCTCAGGCAGATTTGGAGTTATTTTTGCATCCAGACACAGATTCTTCCTGAATCACAGAGAAGAAGAGGAAGGGAGGCTGCTCCTTAGCCCCATTTGTGTTTCTGTTTGTGTTTATGCTGGAGTGTGTGTGAGGAAGCAATGTTTACACGGCTGCTGGGTCCAAAGTTCAAAACACCAGAGAGCCAAAGTCAGAGAAAGGTCTCCTCCCATCAAAGAGGCTCCGGCATCCGTCAAAAGCCAGCAACGTTTTTTAGCCTTGTGCCCATTTTTATGGTGACCGCCCTTCCTGATGTTTACCTTCGCTTGACTGAACTCCAACATGAAAGCCGCCCCATGGAGGCAGCAGCAACAATGGAGGAAAGCAGCAGGGATGTACAGTACTGCAAAGCTGAACAAATAGCAAAGAAGCAGAAAAATATAATAGGTGAGAGAGACGCAAAGCAGCGCAAAGTTGGCTGCATGTTACCAGACAGCTGAAAACCTGGTCTGTGCACGCGATGCTCCATCAGCCGACAGTTTGATCCTGCATGAGAAAAATAGCTTTAGAGTCTGTTTTCGAATAAGAGAGCGCAGCAATGAAAAGCAGGATCTAAGAGGACATAGAGCTGCAGCTGCTGACATGAACACTATACAGGCATAATTAGACTATTACAGACCTATAAACTGGGGCTAATTAGCTGAATTTATAATCATAATCTGTTTTTTTGTGGAAGGTGGTTGCACAAGTTTGATTTATGTTTATTCATGTGAAGCATCTCTCATGCAAATGAAAAGATTAAAATTCAAATGACACATTTGTCAGTGAATTAAGAAAATGATGACATTTAAATTTTCATTGCTGTTATTTAGCTGCACTGAGTCACAGGTGTTCGGAATATATAATGTAAGAATGCAAGAAATCTGACATTTCAGGAAATCAAATGTCCAAATGATCTCATCAGCGACTGGATTTCAAACGGATCCGAACTGAAGATCGTACCCTGCATGAAAAATGGGCATTATTCACTGTAAGCAAAAAGGGCATGTGTTTATTTCAATATTTTTTTTCTTATTTCAATTTTTCACGGAAAGTTAGAAATAAGAACATGATGTAAGAGCAGAAGAGGAACTGAAATTGGTGGGAACACAGAGAGGAAGGAAGTCTGAGCAGAGAGTGTACAGAGGTGGCAGTGATCACACAGCAAATACCGCAGCATTTTCAGCACTGTGCTATGAGAGATGAAGCTCTGAGACAAGAGGAACCCAAATCATAGACAACCAAAAGGTCCTTGTATAAACCCTTTATCTCAGAGTAAGTTAAATGTGGGGACAGGGAGTTTAGGATGCCCAAAAAGTGGTTTAGATGTTCAGTTGGCTTTGAAGTCTTAATCATGCAGCTTAGGAGTGTCCAAAGCACGGCCCCTGAGGCCCTGCAGTGATTTGATGGGACCCTCAACCACATATCAAGAAGCACAGCCACAGGACTGTTTTTAAATTTATTTTGGGTCCAGATTTCAACTAATAAATAAAGATCTTTTTCAAATGAATGCGAATATTTGATACAACCTGAAGCATTCGTCTTTTATGAACCACCCTTTACGCTTTCATTTTCATTTCCTTGTTAAGAAATAAACCAAACAAAAAAACTGTCATCTGACTTTAAAACTGCCAGGTGGAAATATGTGTATTTTTTAACTCGGCTAAATACAGCAGTCATGTTTAAATAAATCTGACTCATATCCTGTCAATGTTCCTACGAAGAACCAACATTCTTTAAACCAAGAATTAGGAAACAGTTGGTCCAAAACCTTAGGGACATTATTATTGTCCTTTAATAAGCTAAATGTGAAAGGAACCTCTTAATGATATTGATTCTGATTTGCCTCGTACTTTAGTTCATCAAATACCATATACTGTCAGGGCTCCTGTCTGTGTGTTTTGTTTTTGTGTTTGTCTCCCTTCCACCAACAGGAGGCGCCTGGTTCCGGTTCGCCTCCTCACACACCTGCTGCCGGTTACCTCGTTAACGGAGTGCTCTTAAGCTGCTGATTGCCACTACCTCGAGGCCAGAGTGTTTGCCAGTTTTTGGTACTCTAGCCTAACTGAGTTTTCTCTGAGTAAGACTGAGTTCTTGTCTCCCTGAGTTTAACCTTTTTTGTCTTTGCCTCTCGGCATGAGGTCATCCTGCGAACTGGACCTTTTCAGTTGGGTGGAAGTGGACTTACGTACACAGTGCAAAACGAAAGACAGTAAATGAGCAGCAGCTTAGCAGAGAAATTAACATTTCCATTTCATTAAGGGCAGCAGTGTGGTAGAACAAACATGGTCCAAAATGTATTGATATGGAAGTTCAGAGCATTGCAAAACAAATATATAAGGTCGTTTTTTGTTTTTGTTTTTTTTAAGTTGAGTACTTTTTGGTTTCTTGTTATCAGTGTGATGCATAGTCTGTGACTTGATTTAGAGTTTTCTTTCAACACAACAGCAGAAGCACAAGTCCACAAACAAAATACTGAAATAAAAAAAAATCCATAAGACATCAATGAAAACTTGCATGAGGAACTAAGAAATGACAAGGAACCAGCAAAGAGTAACTGAAGATGAGGTGTGCATATATATATATATATATATATATATATATATATATATATATATATATATATATATGGGAGGACTAATTAGCAGATGAGGAGCAGGTGTGGACAGAAGAATCTAGAAGGGAGCTAGGAGAAGGAAGCTGACACAAGAGGAGTAACAGAGGGCAAACAAGAAATACATAAAAACTCAAATACAAAGAAAGACAACTAGAATAACACAAACTGGAAAAAAAAAAACAATGCAAACTCAAAAAGAAACCTTAAACAATGACACAATCCCACTTTTATCCACAACTGCATCAAGATGGCTGGGATGAGTCGGAGATATTCCTGGAAAAAGAGCTTTTGCTTAAAAATTATTAAACCCAAAGAAAGCAACTAATATGAATTGACTTAACTCTAAAACTGCATAGAAAAGTGATCAAATATCCACCCAGAAGTCATTTAAAGTGTTTGATTTTTCTACAATTTGTCAGAGTATCTGTTCAATGTACAATAATATGTACATGTTCAAGTAATTTGTATTATGTTAAATGCAGCTAGTGTTTTTTTACCCTGTAAAAGAGAAAAATTATAAACTCAGAACTTCTTTTTTTTTCTTTAAATAACCTATTTTCACATACAGCAGTAAAAAAGTAAACAAACTGTTATGACCATAGTTTAACCAATAAAGATACATTTGTGGGAGGTTTAATGATAGTCATTTGAAAAACAAAACAGAATTGTCTGAAGATTTTAGTGCCCAAATTATAAAGATTTAAACCATCATAGAAAATAAGGAAAAAATATAAGCAAGGATATAACTAGCATAGGAACAAACATGTGAGTGGTAAGGCAGGAGAAAAAGCAGCTGAAACAGTCAGAGAAGCTCTACAATCAGGACGTCAGGATGTTTCTGACCAAAAACCCAGAAATTTTTTAACATAGATACTCTGTAGAGTATCTATGTTAAAAGTCTCTTTGGCATCAATTTCATCTAATAAACATTAACAGGAATGCAACATTATAAAGGTAAGTTAAAGAGGTGTTTATACAGCGTCTGCATGCCTCTCTTGCTGATTCCAAGGACATACAGTCTGTGACAGACAGCTTCATGTCATTGATCAGCCTGCTGGTTTAAAATAACACTTTGGTAGAAAAAGGTGTGATTTTGTTGCCACTTTGCCTCTTCTTTCTCTGAGTCTGTTCTCACCTCTACTGATCATATCTCTTCCCTGAGGAGAAAACAGATCTGGAATTATGTAGAAGATTACAAGATATTTAAAAACCTGTCAAAGATGTGATGTTTCATCATGTTTATTTCTATTTGTGCAGCAAATGATACAATTCTTTGCTCATTTTGAGCAAATAAGGAGATACAAAGCTTTTTTCTGTTTTATTATAAGAATGATCTATGATACAAAGGGTCACTTTGGGAAAGGATGCGGTCAGTTCATCTGAAAATATGAATTTACAGTTGCTAATACCTTGCTTCCAGTTGCTGAATGGTTTATACATCATCAAAGTAGCTCCAGCTGATCAACTGAAGCCAGCTGACAGCTGGACCTGGGACAAGATAACATGATAAGGGCCCCATGATATTCATATATCGAACTCTACTTCTTTTACCCCTAAATGTCATAATTCTAATTACATCAGAAATGTATATTTTTTGGGGAGTGGCGGCCTAGTGGTTAGGGCATTGCACTTGGAATCCTGAGGATCTGAGTTCGAGCCCCACGCTGCTCCCCAGGCACCACACAATGGTAGCCCACTTCTCCTCAAGGGGATGGGTTAAATGCAGAGTTAATTTCGTTGCTCTGTATTTGTGAAAGTGTAATGACAATAAAAACGCTATTTTTTATTTGATAGTTAATATATAAACATATATATATACATATATATATATTTATATCAACTCTAAAAAGCATTTCTATTTAATGTTTTAAGGTTTTGTTTGTTTGATCGATCACTACTTTAAATAAATTGGGGTAGCTAATCAGATTAGAATTAAAAGCTCTATGTCATGCATAATCAACTTTTTTGAGCTTTTAATAGAGTTTTAATGCTATTATTTCTTCACAGTTTTGCACCGAGTGGTATTTCACTTGATTCATGCAATTTTGAGTAATCCTAAAGAGTTCGACTGTCCAAGCGAGAGCCCCTTTCCTGACTGGTGAAAGTAAGCGGCCTACGTAAGGCTGATCTGTCCAGGAAGCACCTACCTTAACCAAGCAGACCCCAATGATTTAGCAACTAATCTGCGGCTAATCTGCACATGGCAGAAAAACATGACAGTGCTGCATCCCGCAGCAAGAAATCCACTATATTTCAAAACAAATACATACTCGAGTAGTGCTAAAGGTAATTATTCCATGGTATACCAAACCTTGGGGCATGTTCTTCACTTCACAGTCAAGGTAGGGTTTTTATATCTAAGGCTACGTTCACAGCAGCTGCAGCTGGAATTGCCCCAAATATCTTTTTTTTTTTTGGCCAGATGCGACCTGTTTCTGATCTTTTTATGACAATCTGAAAAACACAGATATGATTTTTTCAAAGGCGACACCGGCCACCTGGCTATGTGGTCCTGAATCCGATACGTATCTGATCTTTTCAAATGCGATCTGTGTCTAAACAGCCAGATCACATTCATTAATACTAAACAAAGCTCCCTGTTTGTGCATCTTGCAACGCAGAAGCATGAAGAAAAAATAAAAAGGCAGAAGATGATGTGGAGAGCAGTCCTTTTTTTCTCTACTTGGAATTGTTGCATTGTTAAGGCTCTGGCTCCTGCTGGCTCCCCTAGGTGCGCACCAGCACCACCTTCCATGTTTACTTCAATAAACACAGAGCGCACTTGTGACATCATTGAGTCCTCTGCTGCTGGACATTTAAGCTGTATGAATGCCGCTCACATGGGAGATCACAAAGGTCTATAGATTTGGAAATGTGAACGACCATGCCAAAAATCGGACTTGAGCATTAAAACAAAAATTTTCAGCAACATCTAATGGTCAGACTGCAGCGACATGAACCCTAGAGTACAGAGCTTTCTGTACTTGTGTAGAGAAATGTAAAACCTGAACACAGTAGATTCAGCTGCCGAACTATTCCGTGGCAAAATGGAAGGGGGGGGCTGCTACCCTTCTACTACGAGGGGCAAGTTGGGAATGAAAAACATGTTCTCGGCCGTAAAATGATGGTTGGAGAGGCTGATTCTAGGCGCCCGTATGGGCCCAGGAAAACTGACCCCAAATGTCCCCCCCGTCTGCAGGCCATGATCCATATAAAATTACCTTTTGCCTTCTTGCAGACAATTAATTGTTCTGGAAGAGGAAAGGCAGGACCAAAAAGTGTTTTGATATTTAACTTAACGACTTTTGTGTACATTTTCTTCAGTTTGTTATATTAGACAAATTTCTGCATTAGCAGACAGTAAAGACGTGTTATTTCACTCTTAAAATAAACTATAAATAAATGACAATAACAAAGCTAATTACATGGCGAAAGAGTCCCGGCGTGGATGTAAGACCAAAACGTTTTTATTGGAAAGTCTACGCTTCCACCATGAGGCACCGATAAAAATACAGCAAAAATCTGAGACTCTTACTGAAAATCCGGTTTGTCCTCCATTTG
The DNA here is from genome assembly GCF_000732505.1 of Cyprinodon variegatus. Lineage (NCBI taxonomy): Eukaryota > Metazoa > Chordata > Actinopteri > Cyprinodontiformes > Cyprinodontidae > Cyprinodon > Cyprinodon variegatus. The sequence continues at coordinate 204,638 of NW_015150968.1, read as the reverse complement.
TTCCTCTAAAACGTCACACTTAGGTTGCTCATCCATTTCTAGCTTCAGCAGGGTCGCCTCATCCTGATTGCTTTTCTGATTTGGCATCAAATCTTCTAATTAGAGCAAATTTAACTCGGCGTGGAAGCAAAATGCTGCGCTTGTTGAGGAGGAGGATGAAGTCAGCAGCAACAGAAGGGCAGGCCTGACACACACACACCTGTTAGACATTGTCTGTCAGCATTCGGTGACACAGCAGGCATGCAGTATTCACACCTGTCTGGATCACTCAACACAGAAACAGAGTAGAAGCAGCAGCAGCGAGGAAGATTCATCATTTTGACTAAACAGAAGTGGCGTGACGAACAGTTCAGCAGTTTGGCCTCAGTCTGTCTATATGGGAACTGTCAGCTGAGCTGTCTGGGTTTATTTCTCCTTCACATGAAGACACTTGAGCCCAGAGATTTTATGACACACTTGCCTCCAACTCACATGTTTTCTGAGAGCTTTTCCTGGAACTACGGATTCTCTTCAAAGTAAACAGTCACCTGTGCTCTTTGGTTTTTGGTGATGCATTTTTAAAAGTGTCAGAAATGACTCCCACTCATTCCACAAGCAGACTCACATCTGACTCTTAATAAGGAAAAAAATGCTGCTTTTTTTTTTTGCTTTGTTTTTTTTGCAGTTTTCTCGCTGCATCTTCTAAAGACACAAAATCCAACATCCATACTGTCAGTTTCCACAGGTGTCCGAAAAAATAAAGAGATCCGTTCATCGATGTGAGCCTGAAACCTGCAACAACTGTGTCCTCTGAAAGACTGGAACTCACACACAGAGAGAAACAGCTGCATGCTTATGAATGCCCTGTATTCTTTCCACAGGAAGTAGGTTCATCTGTCACTACTGATGCAACCCTTCCAGTCTCGCCATTCAAAATACAAACAGGCGCTAACTCTGCTTCTCTTTCTGCCATTATACTCCCAGCTGGTCTCTGCAACAAATGCTCCTTTGATGCATCTTCCCGGGGGCCAAAGTCAGCATCAGCACCCTCCTCCTCCTCCACTGCTGCTCCTCCATTTCTCTGCTTTTTTCACCACTGACTTCCTGCATGACATTAAAGTCACTTCCAGCATCCCCTTCCGCCCCTTCATAAACTGTTGTTCCCCACTGACCTATTCAGAGGCAGCTCCATCCTCCAGCAATAAGAGGGGAAGATATCCGTCTTTCCTGCAGAGGAGCCAGTGTGAGCCAGAATGAGACATCTATTTCCAGCTCTTTTGTATTGATGTCTCCACTAAATGCAGATAAAGTAAGTGCAAAAGCAAATATCTGCATCTTAAAGGAGATGAGTTCAGCGGTGGTGGTTTGATGTGCATTTCATGGCTTTCTACCAGGGTGACAACGCTATGGGGCGCTGCAAGGGAGAACAAAAAAATACATTTATATTTTTAAAGAAAGTTAAACTCCTGCACCCATTTGCTTTGTTGCAATAAGTATTGATTTATAAAGCAAGGTCATGTGAAAAATAGCACACTCTTTCATAGCCTGTGTATTTCTTTAACATATTAGAATGCATGATGATTAATATAAATGTTTTGATTGCTTTTTTAATCTACTGTTCTTCTACTGTTTTCTACCTTAAAAAACTGTAGAAAACGAAATATATTTTGTAAAAAAATAATACAAAGTTTCTTATTGATACTGAGTAAATTAGGAGAGTCATACATTCTCGTCAAAAAAGGTTACAATCCAAAAGGAGCAGTTCATATCAGGTGCAACTGCCTGTGGAGGATATACAGCATGGTAAGATCTAAAGAGCTGTCTGACGCCTTCAGGAAGAAGATTTCAGTAGCTACAAAGTCTGGAGCTTGTTTTAAATGTGCCCAAAAATATAAAATCAGTTATTTGAATATTTTACAAGAGGAAAATATTCAAAACAACCTCCATTGTGCCTAGGTCTGGCTAATCAAGTGATTTCCCTCTGACAGGATCCTGAGAAATAGTAAGAAAAAGTAAGGCTTATTTTAGAAAGATGATAGAGTTTAACTTTCATCTGTCCAATAAGGAAATTTTATTTTCTAGAGAAATATAAAGGTTGGATTAAAGTTTGGTGTAAGGATGGAATAGCCATAACCTGGACTTCTGGGAGAAGAAAGGAAATGAACAGTGAGGCACGGAGGTGAAAGCATGATGGTTTGGGTAAGCTTCACTGCAGCAGGGCATGACCAGCTCATCCTTGCAGAACTCAATCGCATATCAGAAGAAGCTTTGAAATAAATTTGAGACCATCTGAAACCAAAATCAAAACTAAAGTAGAAGTAGACTCTCTGACATGACCATGATCCAAAATATTCCTGTGAACCCTCCAAGCAGAGATGGCAAGTCCAGGGCTCAGTTAGAGTTTAGACCTGAAACTCACTGAAATGATGTTAAGTGACTTAAAACAGACTGAATTATCAAGAACCTCTTTAACATCTCAACAGCTGAGGAGGGGAAACGTTTTTCAGACTGGTGCCAGGGTCAGGTAGATGGTGTGTGTGGGGGGAAGGAGGGTCCTAAATTTAATACAAAGGTCCAAAAAATTTCTTACATGCATCATCCTTATGTTTGTGTCATAATTAATAAAATTGTATCTTTTTTATGTTTTTTAAATTAATTTTTTAGAAACATAATATAATTTATTAATGACACATTAGTGATTAGTTGCTAAGGTTATTTTCTTATGACCCAAGAAAAAGTTCTGTATTTAAAATTCACACAAAAAACCTGCAGGAGACCAATCCGCTTGTGCATTTACTATGTTTTACTGGCACCACTGAATGTTTTAAACATTACAAATCAGAAAAAGGGGAACTGGAGACAACAAGTCATCTCTAGTCCAATCTGCAGCATGAATTAACCTGCATAGGTTTGATTCTCTTAGTTAAATCGCTGCGTAGAACAAATACATTTCAATCTGAAAAACTCACACGAGCAAAAAAGACAATTAGGAGAAATTCATTGATACAATGACTTTGTCTTTGGCGCTCAGACCTCGGCAGGAAACATAGCACTTAATTTTGATAGATATGCATTAACAGGAGCAAAGAGTAGGGCTCTATTCCACCAGGCCTGAAACTGGTGGTGGAGTGGAGATAGATGAAGTTGGTCAGTCTGTAGACTGCTGGTTAGTGAGACGCTATGCTGAGCTTTATGGGGAGATCCAGTGGATTTCATGAGCTGATGCCAGAGCTTTACTCAGGGACCTGGAAGTCCAGTTTGGATAACACAGGTTGAGAGAACCTGTTCATGATGAGCAAGCATGAAGCGACAGTGGGAAGGAAAAACTTCCCGTTGGGAGGAAACCTCTGGCAGAACCAGGCTCAACATGCCTGGTTCTTCTACCAGACTGGTTGAGATGAGGAATGAAACTCTGATGAAGCTTTAGCTGCGATGGTGGAGGTGGGTTGAATTGGTGTCATCTGAATGAAGTCACACAGTGCAACCACTGCCTGCGCACTAGTAGCAGGCAGTGCGGATCGGAGGCCTTTTAAGATGAACTTTTGATGCCAATTGGCTTTCGTAGAGGTGTGGTTCAAAGCTGATTGGTTGTGTCGCAGGTGGATGTAGGCGAGCAATCTGTTTCTTCAGTTGAACTTCCGCCTAGGCTTCATGACACAGACATGACTTGTTGAATCCAGATCCCACCTTTTCTGTTACTAATTTTTCAAGCCAGGAATATGATTATCAACATGTAGAAATGGACCAGCTGCAGAATGATAAATAACTGGGTGATTTAAAGTTCATTTGAATGTGTTAAGCTAATCTAAAGGCAGCAGATATTTTTCACATCTTAATACAAATCCAGCTAGAGACTCCAAAAAAGGGTTTCAAAAGTTTTCATCACAGCCAGTTAATTTAGCTGTAGCTCAGATAAAAGTTCCTTTGCTCTGTGTTCCTTCGAATGAAGCTGGTGATGCTTAAACTACCATTTAATTTTTTCAGGGTAAATATAATTGCTTAGCTGCAACATCAATTTCAGGTTTTACTGCTATGTTATGCTGCTTCTTCTAGGATCTTTAGCACACACTCACCAGGCTCTGCTCTCGAGTTGTGCACCCTTTGGTGCTGATCGGGTAATGAAGGAGGCAGCTTTACGGTCCTGGGCTCTTTTTTTGCAACAGCTGCACAGTCATGTGCCCAAATATATAATTTTAGGCTAACTTGTCTTATGACTTTATGTCGGGTGATGTTGGAGGTGTGTTTTTAAAAATTTTTTTTATTGTTTTGTTGGTTTTTGTTTTCACAAATCCTGTATTGTGGATCTATAGTTCAGTATGAAGTCTTAAGACCACTGAGCGCTCTTGCATCTGGGCCACATTTGACCATCTAGTTCAGGGTCTTGAACATTTGGAATAAATTACACTGATAAAAGTTTTTAAAAAGAAACCAGGGGCTTATAAAAATCTTAACACAGACATTTAAAACATGCAAAGAAGGAACACTTTGCGTTCATGACATTGGATCTTGCACAGGGTACCATTTCTACAAGAACCATCACTGGAGTCCAACGTCTCATACTTTACAGAGGGTTTCATTTTCAAAGGTAGATAGAAGTAATAGCGTGCAACCAAAGTGAGGTTTAAAATTACTACCAAAAAGACTTAGATGCACTAAACCCCTTTAACCTACAGTGCAGATTATCTGTGTTTATGAGGGTAAATAAGGTGTGTTTTATTTTTTTTTCCTGACTCTGAACAGAAAAAGCTTTTATATCCAGCTGGCAGATCCGTTGCTGGAAAACCCAGAGCCCAGATTAGAGTGTACATACATACCTTTACTCATATCCCGATGATAGGATTAAGCTTCTGTTTTCAGGCTTTAGTCCTCCCAGGTGCTTTGGACGGGCGCAGCATCGCAGAGTTTTACATTTTCACATCCGTTCTTACCTTTGCCAAAGATTAGAGGCCGTCTCCCGCATCTGGCAGGATGTTATTTAGGTAACAAACCATGAAATTTGCTCACAATTATGGATGTCAAATGTGCTTTTGTTCACAGGCTGGAGACAGAATCATATTGATATATTTTCATATGCCTGTTTGCTGTTGACCTTTCCAACCTACCATGTGTAATCGTCTAGAGTGAGTGTTTGATAGATAGGACACGCAGATATGAGCTTAAAGTATCTTTATTATAAACAAAGAGGCACTTTATTATAGAGACAAACCACAGAGAATGAATATGATAAATCATCAAACAACTCAGGGAATTTTATCTAATGTTTAAAATTTGATCCAAGCTTTTAAGAATGTCATTTTTATACTAATAAAAAGATATAGTCTGTGTTAATACTCTGAAATTCTCTTTTTCTGGTCGTCTTGCTGAAGTATTTTTAGCCCTTAACTGCTCTCTCTTTCCAAACACACACTTTAAAGGTTTTTAATGAAATTTCAACAAAAAGTAAAGCAATGCTAGAGAAAGGAGTCCTGCGTTAACCATCACTCGACCCAATCAGAAGGATTACCTGAAAAAGAAATGGTTTTACTATTTGACGTAATAAATTGACCTTGACAATTATAGTTTTTGTTGCATGGTTGTTTTATTATGTCACTTTTACTCAGATCACTCAATTCTTTTCTTTAATGCTCTAAATTTAATGTTTATATGGTTATGATCATTTTTATTGATGTTTCTGTTAAACCCTAAACCCTTTTATGTGTCAAAACTAATGTTTTCTCAGTTCATCTAATTAGGACAGTTGATCTGTCAGGATATACATTATTTACATAAGAGATTTGGGAATGAACTGCAGGTCACAGACAGAGCGGATCTTTCTTAACAGCAAGTTCTGTTTTTTTTATGAGGGACATTCTGTAATGTTTTGATATGAAGCAAAGGATGTCTTCTCATTTGCCAACTTGTATGATGTAATAATGAAACGATGTGGCAGACTGGAGTTGTTTGAAATGCTTCTTTAATTGTGATTTGAGGCCGACTTTAAGGAGAAGCGAGGCGGTTGATAAGCTCTGCTTTCTGTAACGCTAAGCAACTTCTCTAGTCTGAGATTACAATTTCTGTCAAAATCTGCTGTCATGTCTCATGTTTATTATATATAACCTTTTTGCATGATGAAGTGTTATTTAAAGAGTTTGTACCAAGTGATCTCTTCTCAGGAAAAGAACCGGGGGGATAAATCTTAAGGTTTAAATACTTTCCTTTACCATATCATTTATTCCTTTTCTTCAGGACTTTTCTAAAGTTGCTTTTAAAAGTTAAAGCAGCATTTTTGAAATTGTGCTTCTCAAGGCTCACTATCCATCATGTTCTAGAGGTTCCCCTGCTTTAACACACCTGACCAAAATAATTAGCATAAAAACATTCAAAACATGCAGGCCAGTGTGCCTTGAAGTGGGGGCTGAAAAACGGAGTAAACCAACTGGAATTTGTTTTATTTCCTCTTCAGGTGACAGATGCACTGAGCTTAGTTGGATGTTCAAAGCTATCACCATACCTGATTTAAACCTCCCTATAAGCACCTCCTTGACTTATCTGCTGTTTTCTGGGCTCTGTGATGAGTTTAGTTAAATAATGCTCTTTAGCAAACCTCTGAGGCCTTCTGGGAACAGCTGCAGTTACACTCAGACTATTTTACTCATTAGATGACTCCTGGTGATTATTGGTAGGACTTTATTTTTTTAGGAACATTAGAGGAAGGTCTGCAAAGAAAACATTTATTTTCTAAATTATTTCAATCTGCTTCCACTTCACTATTATGGACTACTTTCTGCTGGTCAAAAATCCCAGAAAATACACTAAGGTTTCTGGTTGTAACGTTACAAAATATGAAAAGGTTTAACGGATATGATAAGAAGGTGCTGCATAAACAGCATTCAGCTCATTCAGTCTGATGTGCAGCTGTTAGAGAGTGGCTGACCTCTGCAGTGACTTTGCTGCATTCAGCAAAGATGAGAAGACATCTTTGTCTCTTCAGCCTCATTTAAGCTGATCTTGCAGAGTGGTAACACAGGTCTGTTAACTTTAAACCTGATATATGACTGCTAAAGGTGCAAAACCAAAAGACTAGGAAAAAGCAAAGTGAGCATCAGTCGATTAAAGGGAGGAAAAATAAAAAACTTAATTAACGGGAAAGAGGCTCAATTTAATGTTGACTCTAGGTCGGTTTTTCAGTCTCTCCTTTGTGTTGAAAAAGGATTTTAATATGCTGCTAAAGTGAATCACCTACCTGAAAGCCCAGAGCAAAATAAAAGACGATATTCGTAGAAGTAATCATCAGTCCTGGTAGAGCAGTCAGAGGGAAGCTTGAAAATATGGTTCTTTATTGCACACTTCAGGTTTTTTTTTTGTGTTTTTTGGGGGAGGGCAACAAAACGTGGGATTACATGTTTAACAACCTTTGAATTTGTAACCTTCAATTACAACAAAAGAACACACACGCAAAAAGAAAAGCTACTTCACATAAACACGTACAAGTCCACACTCAAAAGTCCCAGTTATTAGTGCACCGCTATATCAAACTAGCAGTTTAATGCCACGCTAGTATAGGTTTTAATACTTTGATCTGCATATTCATCAGTAATAAAAACAAGGAAAATAAATCAGAGGGGCTTTCCATTTTGAAAATTGTTACCTTTTCCTGTTTAACCACCTTAATAAGGTTAACCTGTTGTCTGATTTAACAGAGGAATGTTTGTTAAACAGAAAAATCTACGACTGACTTTGTTCATCTACCAACAAATGCCCTGTGAGGCACTGAGAACGGTGCCAAAGATGGCGGCAGTGTGCAAACAGCTGTTTCCTGCACACTGTGGTCCAGTCAAAAAAAAGAAAAAAAAATTCATTCTCAGTGGTGCAAACAGAAAACAGGAACCATTAAGCCAACGTCTAGTGGAGGAAAATCTTCCAGTTTAAAATATATTTACACATTACCCTGAAACACTTTTTTTGAGATGAAGGGAAAGACAACATTAGCTCATGAATAATAAAGGTAGAAAAATATAGAATTTCTGAATCTCAGAGGAAAAAAGGCACTTCTGCTTTTTAACCGAAACAATTTAGGCAGTGAAGCTGATATACGACAGCTGAGGAAATGAAACTGCGATCAGAGGGGGATGCATTTTAGTAACTGTTCAAAAACGCACACTACATGCATTACATAGATTAGACACATTTTGATACATTTAACCAATTTCATTTATTAATTTTGATGATCAAAGCTTGGAGAACAAAGTGCAAAGATAATAACTTAATTTAGGAAAACTTTAGAAAGTTTACTGGAAGGAAAAAGTGCAGTGACCATATTTTACAGGCAATTACCGAAGAAGCTTGTGTCCTAGCAGATTGATTGCGTTTAGAGGAAGGGAAACTTTTATAAAAAGGCGCATTTGCAAATGTGATACTGGGAGCATTATAGTCATTTAAGAGTTTGAAGAAGATTTTCTAGGACTGAAAGGACTAAATGTTTTATTCTGACTAAAGGACTCATAATAAACTAAGAAACACTGCAAAAAATGTAAATCTGTCTTTTTTTCTTAAAGATTTAATTTGAGCAGATAAGGGAGACACTTTACAATTTACATTTAAAATAATTTCAGCCTTTTATTTCAAGTGCATAGTATCTAATTGTGTTATTTTAAGGGTAAAATACAAATTTTGTTGGCAGACCATCTTAATTCTTCAAATCTAGGGTGAATAGACTTATTTTAGGAATGTTTTACTCTTCTTAAGATTGTTAAATTGCATAATGGACGATGCAGGGGCTGAGGATCCAGCTTCATTCAAGTCATGGGGGAAGTTTTTATACTCTGATCATTTGGTTACTTAGCTCATCTGCTGCTATTGATTCTCTGCACTTTAGAAAGTCCAAACAGCAGTAAACCAGTATCCTCTTCCTACCGAAAAGCTTTACAGATTTGGTACCTGTATCTAATGCCATAAGTTATACCTGCTTTAATCAATGAAGGTTCTGCACTCCCATCCTGATTTTCTGACGCCCTCAAAGAATTTAATATTGTCAAGAAGATGAGACACCAGAACCAATGATGTACAGAAGCTTAAAGCTGCTGTTGAAGATACGGTGGGTTCATGAAAACATCAGCACTGAACACCACAAACGCCACCGTCTGATGGCCTCCATGCATTGGTGTACCTATACATGCAATGGAGGCATGAATCAACATTTCAATAGAAAATGCTTTAACTGGCGTAATATTTAGATTTTTTGGGAAAAAAGCTAATGAGTTTTTATTTGCTTTGAGCCTTGATCATCAAAATCAACACAATTAAATGGTTGAAATCTATCATCCTGTGTCTAATCTAAATAACACAAATTTATATTTGATTTTCCATATTCCCCTGTACAGATATGCATCTGAATGTGCTTCAAAGATCAGAAATCCATTTTAATCCATATAAAACAAGAGTGCATAGATAAACTGCCTGCAAATGGACGGACTGAAGCTGAAGACGCTTGTTGCAGGAAAAAAAACAAAAACCTAATTGAATAATTAAAATCTCAATATTAACAAAGTTAAAAACATAACATTGCTGCCTGTAATCACATATCAGCCTCTGCTTCAAGTTCTACAGAAGCTGAAAAAAAAACAATACATCCATCTTCACATCAAAGCCACAAACCGAATGTTAATTTCAGAGAGATGTCAGCTCTGATGTTTTAATCGTTTTGTTTTTGCCAAGAAGTAAAAGAAATCACAGCTTTTAATGGAAAAGTTTGAATTTTTTTGGCAGTAAAGTCGGAAATAAAAGGGTGTAAAATAACTCCAGAGGTGCCACTTGTGTTAAAGAATTAGGATTAATGAAGTTAATCTTTTGGTTGAGTCAGTGTCAATACCCCAAATTAGTAGAAAGAGGAGGAAAGCTGAGTGAACCCAGAGAGGAGAACTAAACAAGCAGCACTGGCGGCACTTCAAATAATGAAAAAATAAATAAAAATAATAAACTCCCTGAAAAAGCAGCAAGTAGTGGCCAACTGAAAGCCAAACAAGCATTTTATCCAGAAAGACTGAAACACTGAGGTTGTTTTGATCCCAGAGTACCTCATATTGGCACGGTGCACTGGTGTGTGTCTAAGCAGTATAGATGCTCCCAAATGGCCCGGCGTTGGTTGTTCCATCAATAAGCTGAACGGGGAGAAGTGCTCGTCGAACAGACAACAGCTGGAGATAACTGTAATGCTGCCGCCCCCACGGGAAAAAACAAAAATAGCTGGCTTTAGACGGTCTTCTAGAAATCTGGCCAGTGTCAGCTGTAAATAACCCCCCTTTTATAAAATGCACTGATGAGATTTTCTGCTCTACACATTCACAGTAACATTAATCCCTTTGAGATGACTAATGTGAAGTATTCTGCGCACAGATTGAGATGAGTGCTGCAGTAACTAATGGCAGGAGAAAGCATCTTCAGGGATTATAGTGACTCTCGAAAGTGGACACGTAACGGTTAGAAAGCCTGTTTTTATGGAGTGGAAACAAAACAAGAGAGAAAAAACATTTTTTAACTTTTTCCACCATTAAAGATAAATATCCTGAACAATTTAACTGAAGGAAAAAACCTTAAAAGTACTAATGTTAAAGTAGATATCAAAAAGAATTCAGTCTGCTTTGATAAACGGCTCAAACTTCCTTAGTAGTGTTCATCAGGAGGACGTGTCTCCAAGGTGACACCAAAGGTTTAGCTCTGCATTCTGGCTGTCTCAAAAACTTAGATTTTTTTTTCTCTTGAAGTTAATTCCTGTTGGCCTGGATGCATTCTTGAAATCAATCCTGAGGAAAATTTAATGTGGGTCAAAAATGACTGCTATGTGGAACTGATCTAATTCACTTAAAAAAAAAAACACCTTAGGGAATATTAATCCCCATCATGATGCGACCACCGCTGTACTTAAAAATGGGGTATTGTTTTCCCTTTGCAATGTTGTTAAAATATTAAACATTTGATCCAAAGCTTTAGATTTATAATAAAGGATGAAACAAAAATCTGTTTATAGAAGATTTGTGTCCAGATCTGCACGGTTACTTTGTAAAAAAAAAAAAAAAAAAAAAAAACATTATGGTGTGTAGAACTCATTTCATCAATGTCTCCTTTTGCCAGATTAGCTTTATTTTTCAGTTACACTTTTCAGGTTATCAACGTTAAAGGTGGAATATTCTTGGAAATTACTACTCACTTCAAATTTATAAAGGACTTAATGACATTTTTTAGATCTACAATGGATAGATCTAGATTTAACTGGTCATGTGTAGCTGGTTAAGAAAGAGCTGCTGACCCGGAAGTATAAGCGGTGCCCTGAAGTAGCTTACACCCCCAAGACGACTAACAGAGCGGTCTAATAAGAGACGACCGGCAGGGCAGCAGTTGGGATTGAGCAGAGACTGTGAGAGCAGCGGTGAGGGAGCCCCTTTCCAGGGTGCACTTTCCAGCTAGTCTGTGTGTGTATGTGTGCGTGTCGTCTGTGAGTAAAAGTCGTGGCCATTTGCTGGTTTTAATTGTGTTAGTCCGTGAACCAGACCAGGGTAATAACATTCATGAGAACAGGTTAAAAACACAAGACAAAAATATCAGCAAGTTAGTAAAATTCTTACTAAGAATGTTTTATTAAAATAAATGCCAAGAGGTTAATAAGAAAAATAACAGCATACACCATGAAAACTAAATGCAAGCATGTAAAAATACTTATGACAAGGAAACTAATAAAGTAGCTAATGAGTTAAACAAGCTGGGAGTTGGCAAGAAAACAAAAATCTAACAGAGAGAAGGCAACACTCCCCACAGGAGACAGGTCAAGATGGAGAAGAGGTGGTGGTGGGAGGAGGGGAGGGGGGGAGGAAGGGTGCTGTGGGTTTCATAAGAAAAAAAAAAACACTCAAACATGTTTAACATACATATAAAATGAGATTAGAAAAATACATTATAAACCTGTAACAATGGCTGTTAATTACATTATCATACATGTAGTAGGCAGGCCAGAGAGAATACGGTAGGTATAGAGTCAACCTTTCACCTGATGGACTTATCCAGCCTTTCACAATGACACAGCATGTTGGAACATTGCAGAGGGAAACTTCTTAATACTGTCAAATGCTGATTTGCCATCTTTTTCTCCACTTTAATATTGCATTTCAATTTAAAAATCATAACACTGAAGGAAAAATAAAATCATTGACCTTTGGGTGTAACAGCACGGTGCGAGAGAGAGAGAGACAAAAAGACTGCCGACGGCTCTGTTAGATCCGAGAGTTTGTCAATTTCATTTCACCTTTCAGCAAGAAGCTGTCAGTCGTTTCAATAACTGGAAACTATCTGACTGTGAAGCAGGTGCTGGTTTCATTACCCAGTGCTTCCTTAGTCCATTAGAAATCTCATTACTGTACTGATGGTTTGTTGTCAAATTGAGACAGAGATATGTGGACCGGATGCAGCTGTTAAAACAAACACTTTCCTACTTGTTTCGCTGAACGGTTTGTATTGTTCTCAGCTCATCATAACGACTTCTGGCAGACTACTTGGTTGCTAATGGCAGTTTGATTTGTTCAAAGAAGTTAGACAATCAAAGAGAAAACAAAAAAACAATTCATTTCATCAATAAAATCGAAAAAAAAAAAAAAAGGATCTGCTCGTACAGCAGGAGTAAAGGGCCATCAAGTTAAGGAAAAAAGAAAAACTTAAAATCATTTCAGGAAGACAAAAACCATGGCACATATTTTAGCTGGTCAAAACGACTGCTATTCTTTTTGCATAGAGTAACTTGGGCCGCGCTGCCCTACGGTGGGAGCTGCCCAGCTCGTCTTTTCAGAGCGTGTAACACTTCCCGTTCCTCTCTGCGCCATCTTGGTGGGTGCTGGATATCTTTTTTTTTTTTTTTTTCTAAAAACACAACTGGAATACTAAAAAACAGAAACCACTGTTGATAAGGCACTTTGATTTGACCCATTTAGGCGTCTCTCGCTCGGATCTCGCCGGTTCTGGTCTTCATTTTCCGATTACTTTCCAGGAAACAGCACTTTTCCCCACTTACGTTCTGTTTTCCTTCTAAACATTTTTTTGTATCTTTTTCATTATTATTTTATAACTGCAAGTAAAGTATCAAAAGCTAAAATTGCCAAAAATAGATTTTAAACTTTTTTTCTCATCTCCAGCACCCTGTAAAATTCTCTATTTTTGTTCTCTTCTGTAATTTTATATGCATTGACAGGTATCTACATTTTTATATATTTATAGATATTTATAGATATATATAAGACGTATGTATAAAGCAATTTGAACAGGCAGGCATGGCTTTCACATCCTATTTTTTCTTGAGATTTGAACAAAGGATTGTGGGCTCAGAGCTGGACTACCATCAGAGGGAGGTGTGACACATTGTGGATGCACTTTGAATGGTTTGGCATATGTTAGGTTTCATTAGTAAAATAACTCAAAGGATAATATGCAGAAAGGTCAGGATTATGTCGACCTCATGCCCCAACTTATACACACAGACAGAGAACAAAACAATATAACTAAATAGAAAACTAAAAGGAACAGAACATCCACTGTAGGAGGAATAAATCTGCTAAAATAGGCCAAAATTCTACAGTAGAAAAAAAAAAAAACCTCTTGTTTGTCATGAGTGTCTTTTTGCCTAGCACTAAACGAGCATTACTGTAATGGTAGCATGTAATTTAGTGTTAATCACCTGTTTACACCTCAGGAAGATAAGAAGACATAAAACTGAGGGGTAAAGGGTCAGAAATCTGTCTGCTCCAGCTGAAGGCAGAAAACCAAAACTTTAAAAATCACAAAGAGAGCCCTCTGCGAGACAGATGCATAACTGCAGATATATCATTCACTGAAAACCCTTTGGCTAAATATGCACACAATACTTTTTTTTTCTTTTCTTAATCTTTGTGATCACAGCTCAGCTAACTCATCGAGATATTCTTCTAAAATACATCAGGCACTGGATAGTGGATGTAGTGTGAAAGGGGCCCATGTCCCCAAAGCCTCAGCACACTCCACTTTCATTGTAGTATTAATCAAAACACACACACACGCACACACACACACACACACACACAGACCCATCAACCCAAACACTAACCCTCCCGTCACGCCTTTCATTTTCAGCCTCAAACACTAAACTCTGTCCTGACTTTCAGAGATAACCACCTGCTTTGTTTCAGCTACTGAAGCTAATTAGTCCAATCTGAACCAAAAAATAAAAAACAATAAAGTGAAAATAAAAAGAAAAGCATTAAATCAAGACAGAAAAAAACACAAATCATAAAAAAAGCTCATTTAGCAATCATTTAAGCCATGCTTTAAAAAAACAAAACAAACAAAAAAAAAAACCAGACAGAAAGCCTTTTAGAGGGGCACACCCAGAATGTGTCAGCTCATAATTACAAGCTCAACAACTGAAATACATGTTGGGAAGGAGGGGAGGGGCAAAAAAATGACAGAAATTAAACACGTTAATGCAAGTGACTGTTCCCGTTCCTTCTGTTTCTCTGTCCGCTGCTGCAGGCGGGGGTCTGAACAGGGTGAGGGTGGGCGGGGTGTTCTAACACGAAAGGTTTTGGGGCAATTTGGGGGTGATCATGTCGTCACTCTGAAACCAGAAACGGTTTGTGTCTCAGACTGCAGATGGAGAACGAGTGAGGTCACCTAATCAGAACATTTACAGGCAGGTCGGCGGGTGTTTGGGGCGGGTGGGGTGGGGTCTTTATTGCTTTATAATTCAGTGCAGATTCATGAGTAATATGACAAACAGATCCACCCGGTGCATGATTCATGAAGAAAAAGAAAGAGAAAGAATGGGAACTGAACTAATGAACAGAGGAGAAAAATGAATAATCCACAGCTGTGTTGGTTGTTTTTTTTTTTTGTTTTTTTTTGTTGCGTTTCAGTGAAGATTCTGCGTTGGTTTCTATCTTTTGTCAGAACGTGTTAGGGTAACTGTACGGGCAGGCGCCTCTCTCTCTGCCACTTGCGTCCGAGAGGCTAGCAAAAGGCAATTACCAGTTAACTGATCAGCAGGCAGGCTTGGGGCGGCTCGTCATTGGGTGAAGAGTTCAGAGGTCAGAAGGTCATGTGTTAGTTGCCGGTGGCGGCTAGGTGGTTAGAAACAAAAACAAAACAAACAGAAACAAAAAAAGATAGAAAGGATATTAGTGTCAGCAAGGAGAGACTGGAATGACATCATTTTAACAATAAAATGAATGCAATCTCACATGTGGCCATCCCCCCCCTCCCCCAGCTGCTATGAGGTGAACCCAGCTAATCTGAAAATCATGACGCCATCATGATCCCCCCCAAAATGCTAAGCCACACTCCCTGAATCAGGTAGCTAGGCGGTTGGGTTTATTTAAGCGCAAACTGCCCCGAAAAAACACAAAACAGAAGCAAAGTAAAGCCGAAAATAAAACTAAATTAAAAAAAGACAAAGATGAACAAAAATCTAGTGGTTTAGTGTCTTTCACAAACAGTGTGATTAGTGGTAAGCTGATAAAAAAAAAACTAAAGCTACGTGGTGAAATAACGGCTCAATGTGCAATAAATAGATGAATCAATGCTTTCTGATTCTTTATTTTGCAGTATATTTTTATATAATATAAATATACACAAAACCATAAATACATTTGATATAAAATGTTCCAAATATAAAATGACAGTACCTCGTGTACAACTGAAATATATATATTTATTTAAAAAAAAAAGGATTTTAGCTTTATTTTAATAGATTTGCAATACACTGCAAAGAATGCAAGCTACCTCCACTAAAGTCTGTGCGCCTCTATTTTTCTAGAAAAATAATCCCAAAGAAATGATAATCCCATGGTGAAAATGGCGGCTGGTAGCAGCGCAGCTACTCTCAGATACAGTATAGAAAAACTCCTCCTTTGCTCCTTATGAGCAGAGGAGATAAATCATGGATGGGAGCAAACCTGCTCCTTTTTTTGTCTCTAATCAGAGGAATGTCATTCTACACCTTAAAACACTGCCTGATAACTATTCATCGCTTTTAGCTTCACAGCTGCATGAGCCAAATCTCTTAAGATCGCTTTTGCCTGAGCTTTGATTTAAACACAGTCTGTTGTTTTTAAGTACTACATGTAAACAAAATGTGCATAACAACACTTAACCATTTAGCAGGTGTGTTGATTTACAGGCAAACCTCAGTAACTTGGAATAGAACTGAGAAGTTCAATGATTCAGTCCAGAATAAACCATAGAGTCAATACAAACAGAGTGATAAAAGTCTTTTTTTCTGTTCAATTTGATGATGAGGCTTACAGCAAACAAAAACGCAATGAGTCACAAATGTTTCCTGCTAAAGAAAATGTATGTTTCCAAGCATTTTATTGGAACATTGAATGGAGAGAATACGTTTGGTAGATTTTAAACTGCAGTTTCTCTCACGGGAAAAAACAAAACAACAAAAGCTGTTTTTTTATATAAGTTCAAAATCACATAATTCATACAATTATGCTTAAGCTAACTTTACATTGCCTAGCTGACAGTAATATCTCAGGTGTTTAACCCTGATGAATAGCAACAGAACAAGGGAAACATTTTGTATTTCATTTAAAAAAAACAAACTTTGCTGCTTAAAAGGCTATTTCATCATGTCCTTTACTGGCCAGCTGACTGTGCTGACCTCATTGAGAACCAATGGTGTCAGAGGCGGGATCACAAATCAGAGCCAACAAGAAACCAGCTGAGAGCCAATAATTGAAACAACCTAGGTTTCCTGAACACATCAGTAGAACCACAAGCAGATCTCCCTCATATCAAATCACATTCATGCAGTAAATCTTGCAGAAATCCAGATCAAGTATAAAATCTGCAAACTTTACAGATCATGGAGACTCTTTTCACTGGTTCCATAATTCGGTTTTAAAATCTTATGGACCTTATGTCATTTTCACTCTGGTGTTTTTATTAGCTGTAAGCCACAATCAAAATGCATCACTCTGCCAGTAATGGATCTATAAGACATAAAGATGTAACTTTCTGAACTGGTTTACTAAAATAAATGAACTTCCTTTTCAATCCTATTCCAAATGAGAGATTCTCCTGTGCAAAAAACAATGAAAACACAATACAGGTAATGTACACATTTCTGACTAAGGCAGTGAGGCATAATAGGCATAATAATCATATAAATGCATCAATCAATAGCAAAGAGTAGCTAGGAGACTAAACTGACCTCTGTCAGCGGTCACAATCCTTTGGTAAGGATGGACCCGCGTGTCATGCCGTCTCACTTTAGTAGCCATTGCACCTAGATCGTAACAGGTCCACAAGGTTAGAAACCGTTTGCTTTGAGGAAGGAAAAAACAGTCATCTTTTACAGTAATAACATTCACATTTTAACCATCAGGACTAATAATGTTTGGATTACACTATTCACTGAACATAATACAGAATATGGTACATATACACAATACATATCTTTTTCTTTACATGTAGAAAAACTTGGTAGAAAAAAAATAATACATCTTTTTGGAGATTTGCTTTAAAAATGTTATAACTTAAGAAGTAGAATTCCACAGTGCTCAGAGATACATGGAGGTGGTAAAGGGTTGGGGGTGCTGGGCTGTCTACAGGAATAATGTGAATCTCCCTGCGGGATCCAGAAGGGAACCAAGAGAAATTTGTCTCTTTATTTTGAAAGGTGGGGAAATCCAATCCAGCTCTGATGGTAATTGAATCGTGGCAGACACCACCTGCCTCTCCTCCTCTACTTCATTTTCTCCTTCCAGCTTTCACCATTTCTCTCCTGGTCAATCTGCTCACTCATGGCAGAGCCCGTCATTTTCCCACCTATATCTGTCACAACTGATTTTCCCCCTGCTGCAGAGGTTGACACGGCTTCATATGCATGACACAAACAAACTGTTTGCGCGATGTGGGATATGCAAGCCTTATTATAAAAAGTGATGTGTGCAGGGATTAAAAAAACAAAAACAAATCTCCTAGAGGAAACGGGCGTAATTATCTGACGTCGAAACTCGACAGGATGTTGTTCTCAGTGTTATCAGCAGGTTTTGGATTGAAGTTAATGCAACTATTTACAGTGAATTAAAAATGTCCACACATCTCTGGCAAAAGGATGATTTTTTTTTCACATGAAATGTAGCCTAAAGGTAAAATAATCATTTTTTTTAAGCCTGCCTTCTCTAGGTTAGCCCTCTTTGTTTAAGCTAAAGTCTGGTTTATACTCAGAAACCAGGTTGTCTGCGTGTGTCGCAGTTAAAGCAGATATGCCCCCGCCCCTACCGTCCAAAATTGTACGTGACCGCAGACAGGAGGCCTCTCATTGGTCAAATCTACATCCGCTCTACACTAAGCTTATTTCCTGTTTGGTACCTTACCAGCTTGTTTTGTATGACCGCCAATGCAGAAAACGACTTGTGAAGATGGACCAGCTGGAAGAGCGAGGTGCGCGAGAACGCTGGGACCCTTTTTCCACCTGGAACCCCGCACTTTTTCGCCCTCATATCCCCCCTCCTTTATCGTACAAACTTGCCCCTTTCATTTATCCTCTTCCTCACTGTCTCGGCCGTATCTAGATCCACAGCTAGTTCGTGATTGTCCCTCTTGTGTTGTGGCATGCAATAACATAGCGCAGACCATGCTTCAAAATTGGGCATAAATCAAAAATATCTGCGTCATACCTGCGAAAAGCTCACTGCGACACATTGCTGCGGGAGTTTAACCAGCCCTCGAGTATTTTTTCTGGGGCAAAAACATTAACCAAGCTGCTCATCTCATCAAAAAATACAAAAAGATGAAGAAAAAACTGCTCAGGCAGGAGGCCAAAGGCCCAAAGCAACATCTAGTAAGTATCTTATACATACTAGCGGTGTGCATGAGATGAGAAATATTTCGAGATCAGTCAGTCAAAATCAATGTTGAACTTTTTATCCTTAATTAAAAAATGTATGTTTAATTATAAAACTATAGTTCACATCATAAAAGGACCGCAATGCTTACAATGAAGCAAGGTCAGGGTAGCATCATGCTTTGCAACAATTCTACTTTAGTCGAGGCTGAGATAAGAATGAACGGCTCCATAAACCGGGAATATTGGCACAAACTTAACATCTAGAAAGCTAAAGCTTCACACCCACCCAAACTAAACATCTAAAATCAACAACAAAAAAGCTTCAGAGGAGGATTAACCTTTTGGACCGGAGCAGCCAAAGCCCCGCCACCTAATGAACATTTCATTTTTCAGGGCTAAAAGGTTTCAGCTGTGTTTTTCTTTGGAGATAAACAGGTTTTAGGTCGCATTAAAGATGAAACTTCTGGTATGATTCATCCTGCTCTCCTTTTACCAGGGGTGTGTAGACTTTATATTCACTGAGCAGACTCTGCAGGACCAAATGACCTGGCAGTGCCTGCATACAGGAATGCACGCAGCAGAGTAGAGTCAGTGTGAGAGGTGTGTTGCTGAAGGCACCAATCAATAGTGTGAGTAAATAAAATGGACTAAGCTGGTGTAACCCTGCAAGTTGAAGAGAGAAAAGCCAGTCAGCTGTCCCCTT
Organism: Cyprinodon variegatus; assembly: GCF_000732505.1. NCBI lineage: Eukaryota > Metazoa > Chordata > Actinopteri > Cyprinodontiformes > Cyprinodontidae > Cyprinodon > Cyprinodon variegatus. The sequence continues at coordinate 185,109 of NW_015150968.1, read as the reverse complement.
CTGTTCTACATGGATCCCAGCTGCACCCATGATGCCCAGATCAACTGTAAAAAAAAAGCTGCTGGCACACGCTCTTAGAGGCATTAGAGGAGTTTATGTCAAACAAAGATCGACAAACTGACTGGGCCTCTTTCGTCTCAATATTGGAACCGGGTTTACTTTACTTAGTACAACATATGCTGCACATGTCAGAACAATCAGCAGATGTCTCTTTGGTAGCAGATGTGTTAAGCTTTAAGCACCATTGAGAATAAGAATAATATGTGGAGCTAAATATTTAACTGTCCCTCCTGACAGAAACTAAGGGGATGTCAGGTAGAGGCATCGAAAGCTCAAGTTTAACAAGGGAGAAGCTAAGACAATGTGAGGAAGGGAGGGAGAAGAAAAAAGGACAGAGTGGAGGAATTTAATGAACACCCCCAGTGGGAGTGAGGGAGGGACTATCTCAAGGCATCAAGGCCTGCCTGCGGAGAACAGCGCACGGAAATGATTTCAAAAGCTGCAGAAATCCGAGGGGATCTGCCGCCAGACTGAATATGCCTCCAGGCCAGTGCATGAAAAGGTTAGAGAGCAGGCTGCATGTATGAAAGTGTGTTTCTGTCAGTGTGCCTCACTTCATACTGAGGCAGATTCTGCTATAAAACCCTGCAGAGAAGAGGCGATGTAAACCTGAGAGCGGATTTGTTTGGCCAGAGTGGAACTGAAACGCTGAAATAACCTCACTTAAGAGTAAAAAGAGTAAAACGAACAGCCCAGCGTTCTCACTGTAACGTTTGTCCCCCATCAGTTTACTGAAGTGTCCAAATGAGCCATACTGCTGGTCATCCCATCACCAAGAGCTCCACCAGCACATCCACCCTGTCAGTTTATCTGTTTTGATCTTCAGGTGGACACAATATATTTACCTTTCAACAAGTCCTGATTGTGGCTCATGGAAGCTGCGTCCAGTAACCCGATGCCGGGGTAAAAAAAGCTGCCCTCCTGTCCGGGCTGGCTAAAGTTGGCCGCTGTACCCAAGCTTCCCCAGGCTCTCTTACCTAGAACCCCACTGTGCTCGATGGGGTACTCCAGCAACGAGGTGGGTGCCAAGGCGTAGGGGTAGTCGTAAGGGGTGGTGTAGATTAGTCCGCCGTCCGGTGTGGGAGGCACCAAGGTGGGGGTGCCATTGGGCAGCATGGCAGCCATCTGAGTGGGCCTTATGAGGTTCATGATGGGTGCCCCGCCCGGCGTCGGGGGCCGGAGTGTCGGTGGCTGCAACACCTGACCTGCGGGGGCTGCTATGAGGCGAGGGCCCTGAGCGGCCGCTGCCGCTGCTGCAAGAGAGAACGCAAGGGGGGCTGCCATAAGCAAGAGAGCAAAGGACAGGTACAGAGAGAAGGAAGGAAGACAAAGTGTGGCGTGGTTGGTCATTATCACAGATGGACAGAAAAGGGTGGAAACGCAGAGGAGGAAAAGAAAGATGAGTGGGAGGAGGGGGGAGGACAAAAAGAGGAGAGGAGCAAAAAGGAAAAATTAGTCCATGCAATGATCATGGTGATGAACCACAAAAGCGACAGTCTGTTGCAAAATAAAAAGTAATCAATACAACAAAATTAACACAGCCCAGAAAAAAAAAAAAAAGACCCTCACACCACAACAGAAAGAGCACAAAATACAGCTTCCATCCCACCCATCACCACAGCAGCAACAGTCTGTAATGGGAACAGCACAGTGAGGTAGACACACATACCAACAGGAGTGACTGCAGGTATCAGCAGAGGACATTTGGACGGTTAGCCACAGCGGAAACATTTAAGATATTAAGGTCATCACTGGAACATATTGCTAATCAATTAAACCTTAATGGATTGTCGTCACTGTCAGCAGTCAACTTCTGTTGGATGTGAAAAACATTTCTGAGCAGGCTATAGATAGGGGAGCCTATTCATAGGACCCTCCTATCTTGGCAGTGTTGCAGACTTTTCAGAAAACAAAAAAAACAAACTAGTTTCCCTAAAACGGTGGTTAGTGGCTAAGGAAGTGCAACAAATCAACAAAAAGGAAAGAAGTCACTTAAATTGATTGTTAAAATGCAATTTCACAGAATAAAAAAAACAAAGCTTAATAATGAACTTTAAAATGATCTTAAATGTAAGCAGGAAGAAATAATCCAAACATGCATAAGTTGTGCTATGGGAGGTTAATGTGAGCTGCTGGTAAACATGCAGAATCACGCAAATGGAAACGAGCGATGAAGATGATCTTCAGGTGCTTCTCAAAAACTCAGAATATCAAGAAAAATAGTTTTTATTTCAGTAATTCCATTCAAAAAAAGTCAAATTCATTTTTATATATAATCAACTTGAAAGAACGACATTCAGAAAACAAATTTCTAATTAATTTAATTAATCAATGAAAAGTTGTTTAATTACAATAAAGATTTGGATTAATAAAAAAACTAATTCACATCAATTATACTGTAAGGGGACAAAAAGGCCATATCATTTACCAAGATATCTGGCTTCGCTCAGATGTCTTGGTAAATGATGTGGCCTTGGCAGTCATACTAATTTAAACCATATAAGTGTGAATCAGTCTTGGGGGGGCGGGGGGAAGTCAGCGCTATAGGTAACTGCCTGGGACCTGGGAAGCCATAAGAATGTGCCGTTCTGCGAGATGGCACTGTTCTGTAGAACGCATGGCCTCAGTCAATCAATCCGTTCCTGAATGGTTGTACTGAAATTGAAATGTAAATTGTAGTTGAAAATAAAGAAGCTTGATTAATAGATTGCTTATTGGAAAGGAGCCGTTGGGGCCTAATTTCAAAGTTGGGACCAGATCAGAGGAAACCGATTTCAACCAATCAGATAACAGGATTTGAAGCATAATGGCATGAATATACAACAGGCCATTTTTGATACATTATTTGTTCCTAATCTTGTTGCATTCAAAAACCAAATCAGCAGAAAAGATTGAAATTAAATATCCACAGGATCAAGATCGCCTATTTTATACATTTTATAATGCATATGAAAACATACAAAAAGATTAAAGTAGACGTGCCTAGGAGGAAACCGGATAATCATGTTTGGTTCCTGAAATGTTAACAAGTATCTTGGTTACTTGGTGTGTGGATTTCTTTTAGTGTTTTCCACTTTTTTCTACCACAGTTTCTCCTTCCAATTAACTTTCTACCAATATAATTTGGCTACAGCACTGTCAAAGCTATTTCTACTATATTCTTCTAATTAATTACTGAAATAAGTTTCACTTTTTATGATATCAAAGTTACTGAGAAGCTCCTTTGTATGGATAGAAAAGGACAGGATGAATGGATACTTGTTGAGAGGGTAAAAAACATCAGGTGTAGCTTCGACATAATGTTGGTTTGACGTCTGCTTTGGTCTCAGTTAATATGACAGCATGGAAACATAAAATCTTGTTACAAGTAAATCTGCTGTTAGTTTTCAAATAAGAGACTTGTTTGGTCTGGTTAAAACATGGTGCATGTTATGAGAATATTAGCCAGGGACGCTTTCAAGCAGATCCTTCACATGACTTACGTGTTTTGACGTTGTTGTCTCTGTACGTCCCGTTGAGTATAGCCAGCTCCATCAGCTGCATCTTCTTCAAATTGTCTTCCCCCTCAGCCTGAGGATAAAATAATACATATTTCAGCTACAGAAACCAGAAGCTAATCCCAACAAGAGAAGGAACCTTCATGTCAGCTGGTTTCCTCTCTCCACTAGAGCTGCTGAATCATTCGAACACGACATGATAATGTTCTCTACAAGTGCTGCCCGGACTGGGCTTAGTCAGACATGGATGGGGATAAGCTAAAGTGCCGTTGTCATTCCAGAGTGGCTTGTTGTTGCTAAAATGCTGACAGAGACATTAAGTGTGAGAATTCATATTCATAATCCATATCAGAATGATAATTACTGTAATTTTCTTTGCTCCCTTGTGCGCAATCAAACTTGCAAAAACCGCCCTAGCTAATGTCAGTCCTGTCAATTAATGTTTGGATAAATAAATACAAAAGCAGCAGCCACTGTCATTATTGCCAAATTAGGAGACTGAAATTATTCACGGAAAGCAATTAAGATAGCACCCCCACCCTCCTCCTAACACCCGTCTACTCCTCCCTCCCTCCGCCAACACCTTGAAACTCCATTTCCCCCCCGAGCAACCACACACTCAATAACCATGACAACAGAAAAGGCCCTGTGATTTTACAGGTAGTGCATCATATTTAAGCTGGGCTGTTATCTGAATCATTTTCCAAAGTGAAGAGAACAAAAGCGATAACGGTAAGCTTTACTGACATCAGTCCAACCTTAAGCAACTATTGATTTAATACCTTTTATATACTACCCCCCCATAAAAAAGAATATGGGACTGGTTGCTCCATTGTGCACATTGCATCTTCATGTGATGGGCAACGGGAAGAAATAAAAGGCAGCAGACACTCCTCTATTCAATCCATCAACACAGAGCCGCGTCGACAAATTCGTAATTCAACAACAGCGTGTTGCATTCAGAGAATGATAAGGCAAGAATGGATGCGGAGAGAGGAGGGAGAAAAAAAAAGAAAGAAAAGAGGGCTCAGAGTTAAGTCCTCCCCTGAGACCCCTCGTCAACACAGCCACAGTGAGAGAAAGAGACTGACAGAGGCTGGTCTCCCCAGACTAAATACAAGACAGAGTCTGCAGAGCAGTGGCTTTATTCAGCTGCAACGTTTAGTTTATCGCAGAACTTCCACCCAAACATTTTCCTCAGCTGAGATGTAACCGCTTTCTTCTAAAAACACCTGGGGGATAATTTCACTCTTCCATTAGAAACACAAAGATTTTGGATCAAGGTAGATGATTAACCAACAATAAAACAAATGCTTGTGTAGTTTTCTCTTACATCTGCCGTGCATTTAACAGAAAAAACTGGATCTGCATCAAAAAGTATTGATTTTACAATAATCTGTAACTATAAGGCATCAACCTCAACAGCAAGCAAAGTGGTCTCAATCTGTGCTACAACTACAGCTGGCAAAAAGGGACATTATTAGCAATGTAATAATTGTTAACTAGGATAACAGGTCACCAGGCACACATGGCTAAATTGATGAATTACTCAACAACTATGATTAATTTATCAGAAACTTCTAAAACTCAAACTTTGTTCAGCTTCCCCTTGGAGGAGTCAAAAATGCCAAAAAGTTTGAATTGAAGTTAATATTAGGCATTTCCCTTTGGATTCCTAAATTCAGTGCATATTAGAGTAAATTTTTCCAACTTAAACTCAAAGGCTCATAGGATAGACTTGATTTGGGTTCATTGTAAACAAGGATAACAAGAGCTTATCATAATATTATACAGCCAGACAAAAAATGTAAAATTATAAGCATATCAGGGCTGAAACAACTGATTGAACTTATTATAAATAATCGTCAGCTAATTTAGCAATCAACTAATCATTAACCAACTAATATATTGTACTGGCTGAAAGAGAAAACCAGTCAGACCAGTAATTATGTCAAGGTTGTTAAAATATATCAACATTTTGCCACTAATTCACTGACAGTAGGCCAGACATTCTAGAACATAAAGTCATACTTCAAATTCTTAACTGTGTATTTTTCTTAGCCCAAGTTTAATCTCTGTCATTGTGTTGTATCAAAGCCTATAAGACTATGCAGACAATACGTCACAAAGTGGGTATCCCCAAAAAAACAAACCTAATGCCCAATGGAAACTTTAAAAAGGAAGAAAAAGAAGTGAACACGAAATTGGATAAATGTTATGTTGTCTTTGTAAAGCTGGTGCATTTGCAGGGTAAGGGCAGAGAACCACATATTTTTGCTGCAAAAATCAAAACATTTTCTTTCCTCATATTCGAAGGGTTGCAGGAGGTGAGAATCTGTCTGAGGAACATTCTGCTCAGTAAGAGATCAGGACATCCAGACAGGATATATTTTCTATAAAGAGCAGCTTATGTGCATCTATGTGCTCTTTATTGTGAAAGATGTCCAGGTCTGTGAGGGTTAAACAGGCACACGGCACAAAGGGACCGCAATCCATCCCGCTCAGTTTAGGTGGCAAGCTGCCTGTTGCGACAGGAAGGAGGCAAAATAGAGGACAAAACGACGAGAGGAGCTCAGCTCCTGCAGTTAGTATGAGGAGCCTGCTGCTCTGTGGAAGAGATGATACAGCCCTATTTTCACTAACAGTTTGTCAATGAAGCCAGCCAACACTGATGGATTACCGATTGTTTAGATCGAAAACAAGCTGATATTCTCTAAGAAATAATTAAAACCAGCTTTACACTCATTTTCAGCCCAAAATTAACAATCAGATTTCCAGAGAAGAACTGAACTTTAGTTAGAAGTTTAGTTGAAAAACTTGCTGTCAAACTACTGCTTCAAAAAAACAAATGTATGGATGGCCATTCCCCCCCCCCCACTCTTTGTTTGCTACTTCTATACCAGGTGGTAAAATCAAATTCATACTTTTTACAGAGCAAACAAGTATCCTTTTAAATCCTCTACATTTCCTGCAGTCTACCATCTAGATCAGGAAAAGTCTTCCAGAAATAAAGGATGTGAGAAGGAGATTCAACGACAGATGATGAAGTCAAAGTGAACGCATACAGGATCATAAAGCAAAGGATGATGCTGCTGACTCTGCTGTTCATAAAGCTGGACCAACTTTCATCACGTCTCCTCAGGTTTTCAGGGGCAGCCTCCTTTAATGAATGATGAACAACACTGGGAAGAGCAGTTCTCTGTTTAATGTTAACGTGCTCAGGGTGTCGGCACAATTAACACACTCCTCAGTCAGCATGAAGGACCCGTAATGCGCATATCACTCAGAGGATGCTGTTTCTGTGACTGCAAGACGAGACGAGAGTTTGTAATCCTCCGACTGCAGAATACCTCAGAGAGAAAGAGATGCTGGGGAAGAGAATGAGGGGAACGAGGGGAGGAAGTTTTTCCTTTAGCCTCCCATTCACACATGCGTGCGACAAACTTACACACCCTGGTGTTGCTGTCCATCAGTGGAAAAGCCACTCAATAAAGCAGCTCTATCCACAAGAATCTGATTCAATCAATGAGGCCTATTTGTGAAATCAGCAGAGCGGTAAAAGCTATCAGAGAGAAGCAAGACAGACGGACGAGGGGAAGGAGGGAAAAATAGGACGGGAAAGAGGGAGAGATGGGAGTGTGATGAGCTAAAGTAGGTGAGCCATGTCCTACCTGACAAGCCTGCGATGAGGTCAGCTGACATAAACTACATCATTGTCACAACTCTTTCTCTACAGCGGAGGCATCCAAATGTCGTCCCACTGACTGGATCTGGACCAAAATTATTTGGACCATCTTGATTAGGATTTGAAAATAAAAATCTTATACAGGAAAATGTCTTTAATGTGTGCAGGCCCTCTGGAACATCCTGCTTCTCTGCGACCACTCAGCCAGCAGACTAAAGAGAACTATGACTCTAGACCAGAAGAGAGAAGAAAGAAACTAAATATTTTCCGCTAATGCATCTCTAAACCCGCTTGTTTAATGTGTCCAGTGACATTCATCAGAACATATTCAAATAATCACTCAGAGTAAGGTAGAACTAAATATCCTGATAGAACCAAATGTGATAGATCTGATAGTTTACTGGCACAGTAATTAATTGCCCATCAGAATCAACCACCAGAGCACGACTTGTATCAGTAAGACTATCGAAGTACAAAAACAAAGAAAAAAGCAGAACAATATATTTAGATTTACCCTCTTTCAATTCAGAACGTTTAAATGCTCATTTTAAAAGCTTCTTAATTCATTCTAAATGTTAGCCTTATTTCATCCTGTAAAAAAACTTGCTTATATAATAGGAAGTTGTAATAGAATGTAATAAAAATGTAATAGTGAGTAATAGACTGGGGAAGAGTCTCAGTCATCCTGGTCATAGTCATTCCAAAAACGTTATACAATCCACTGGACTTGGTTTAGAGACGTTTCGCTTCCCATCCAGGAAGCTTTTTCAATTCAAATTCAAATTTGAGGCTTTACAGAGTTAACCAAAACCACTCTATGGTCCACTTTATTAAGCCTCAACACTAATTTTGACATTTTTAATTGAAAAAGCTTCTTGGATGGGAACCGAACATCTCTAAACTTGGAGACAAAGTCCAGTGGGTTGTTTAACCTTTTTGTAGTGAGTAATATACAACCAACAGCATCAACACTGATGATTGAGTAGAGAAGCACCGATCCAATAACATCTGTATCAGTTGCGAAATTGTTGAAAACTGTAGATTAGGTACTGGTGAAAATGTATTCAGTCTATTTCTGTAAAAAAAAATGTAAGTTGGGTTAAAAATCTACTGAAAAGCAGAAAATTGTTCTACTTTATGGGTCTTTGATTGAATATGGTCAATTCAGACTGTTTCTGTTTAACATTTGTTTTAAGAATCCTCTTTTTTTAAATTCCCGTTTACGTGATTTAATCTTTGTTTTGGGTTTCTTACTGTAAAAATAAGAGCTGCCTTTTAAGATATTTAGGTATACATTCATACATATAGAGGAGTTTATGACAGCCTCTTAACATGTCAACAGTAACCATGATAAAATTAAGGCAAACAGAGCTCTGGTTTTGAAACAACATCAGGATCTGCAGATATCCAAATTTAAGTGTCGGTATCAAAAGTGATAAAATGTGGATCCGTGCATTCCTTACATAAAAAATGACTAGTCAAAAATAGTAGCATGATCGTTTTTGTAACGGTCAAGCAAAACAGATGTTTTCTGGTAAATCTCCATGAAATGCTATTGTGATCTTTTCTCTTTGTTCTGTATGAACGTTCCAGCTACAATAAGAAACAGATGACTGAGAGGCTGTCTGCACCCATACTCCCCGTTGGACGCCCAACCCTTTGAGGTTCTCCCGCTGCCAAACCAACTGATGTAAACAGGCGCTTGGGTTGGGTCGGCTGGATTCGCTCATGTTTATGGCAGCGACTGAGGGGGAGATTTTTGCTCATATCTGGCAAGAGTCACGTTGAATGCAGCTCAACTAACAGCTGAACTCAGACTAGATTAGCAAAAAGAAAAGAAAACGAAAGAGGGGAATAAATAGGAGAAAAAGCCCTGAAGAGGACACACAAGAGGAAGAATGAAAGATCATGTTTGAGTTAGTGAGAAGATGGAGACATGAAGGGAGAAGAAAGGGACGGCTGCAGAATAGGAGACAAGAAAAGACTGAAAGAACAGTGAGAGCCAATTTGTCAGCTCCCCAGTGGCCTGACACCGGCTAAGGCCTGCTTTCCTTCCATGGCCTCTCCCTCATCACAAACAGGTGTATGCACATGCGAGTGTGCCAACCGTTCTCTCTCGCACACACATCTGAGGCCTGAGCAGGGCCAGGGTCAGACTCTCTCCAAACTACTCCAATTACCTGAGCAGTAAACACAGCCTGCCCCTGCTGCCACCTGGGAAACGGAGGCAGAGAGTGCAGAGTCCAGAAAGAGACGGGGAGAGGAACGCTTTAGCGGAGGGGTGTGGAGGAGTTGATACTGGGAGCCTTTGGGAGGGTGGAGCAGCTAAGTTCATGTACAGGGGTGGAACTGGTACCGGCACAATACCCCCCTCCCCCTTCAACACTCCCTTTTGGTTTCATCCCAAACGCTTACATCTGGAGGGATACGATTACTCCGACCAAGCTGCCAAAACGACTTATCAACAATTCCACACCCTCGACAAGCAGAGGGTGAGAGAAGGGGAAGGAATGAGTACTTGTAGCAAGCTTCAAAACATTTCCACAGAACATAAATTACTGACATGAAGTTTATCCGATCCAAGTCAGCTAAAACAAACTTGGACCAGGAATCACAAAATAGAAATAAAAACACATGAGGCAAACTTTATTCTGGGGTTTTCATAGGCAACACGATAAATCCAACAAATGCTCAGACAAATGTCATGATTTAAAGCCAGGACATACTGATAAACAAGTTATTTTCTTCTACAGGAAACAAAACCAGTCGCCAAAACGTATACTTTTTCTAACATTCACATGAAAAAGAACTAGAAGTGTGTAAACAGGTCTTCTGTTCCGTTTAATGAACAGAACATTAAATGAATGTGAATGAGCAAATACATTATGTTCGCTTCCCAAAACCTCTGTTGAACTTTCATAGGCAATTTTCTTTCATCTGCTCCTTAGCTTTTGTGATCATATCTGCCAGGAGAATTAGGCCTTTGCTGGATTTTTCTTTTCTGCCAATGACTAACACTGTAGTCCTCTGAAACTCTCCTCTCTGGTTTTCTTATACCTTCAATGCAAAGCCTCTTTCTCTCCTTCCTCTGTTAGCAGTGCCTTCCATTAACCATGCTAAACCAACAACACGCTCGCTCATTAGCATAGAAGAGAACCTGACTGCAGTCGGATTATTACAAACGTATCCTGACTGCACTGCCCCATTACTGTCAATCCTGCAGCTTACCGAGGTAAAGAACAGAGTGGCAGATTACAAAGTAAGGAGTGAACTGTTCTAATAAAACTTTTAGTTCTGCATCATAACCAACCTAACAAGCGCAGATGCCTCAAACTAAAAAAAAGACAAACTTTTTCCTGCCAGCACAGAGGTGTTTTCTTCTCACAGCCTCAATGCTGCAAACCTAGGTGCACGCTTTGTAAAATATTGTGCATATTTTATAGTCTGTTGTGCTTTTTTGCTACAGTTTTGTACTTTTCTCAGTTTATAGCCAGACCCAAATACTTTATAGGCAAACAAAAACAACATTTATTTGGCCAAATGTACCATTTTTAGCGAGCGATGGTATAAAAATAGATCTAAACTCTATTGTTTAATTTTATTTACTAAATTAGTCTCACACAATTGTAAATATCTTGTCAGAATAAAGCCTTATGTATTTAAACCAACATTTGAGGGCTTCTTTAATTTGTGAACTAGCAAATGTTACCTATATTAATGATCTAGCAAATACAGATCAAGCAACTGAACTGCTTCAGCTTATCCAAATGGATCTCAGAGTCCTGAGCTTTACCATGAGAACGGGTCACATCACCCTAGTCCCTGATTAAAAATAATAAAACATTTATTAATTTGGTTGGTCTATAAGGGACAAAATGGTCTTGAGCTTGATAAAACTGAGCTGTTTGCTGCTTATTAACCACCTAGAATGCTTGGGTGATCCATTCACTTTGAACCATAACCTAAAAGAAATTGAGCAACATTTAGTTTCCACGTGTCTAAGCTCTGGAAAAACACCCTAAGATTTGTTTTGTCAAATGTCTTCATTTTAATTGGATCCTTATACATGTATTTCATCCTTGCTTTGTTATTTCTAAACATCTTGTGTATAGATGTGCTGTAAGAATAAACTTGAATTGGCTGGGTAACATCAGTGGCTGCTTAGTATGTAGGGCAGTAAGTTGGAGAAAAACAGTCATTTCATTGGTAAAGCATAGTTCACTCCTGCAGTTACTCAGGGGTCAGGAAAAATGGGCAATGTATGGGTGGCAAGCACAGCCTGTGCCCCAGACCTGGCAATAGTTCCCAGATCTATGGGGCTTATTACAGCCTTTTATTGGACTGCAGGAGAGTGAAGTGAGCTGCCCTGGTGCTGTGTGCTAACACCATCAATATCTGCTGACAGACTTATACATATACTCAGAACCACAAACACTAGAAAAGAGAGAAAAAAAAAAAGGGTGAGAGTAAAGAGAATTTGTTCTCCAACAGTTACCTGCACATTTAAAGACTCATTAAAAAAAAAGTCGATTTTCTCCCCTATCAAAAACTTTGTGGTTGTCAAAAACGTTGATTTTGTTGACCCGTATAAAAACGGTCTGCTATTTAATGAGGAAATCATTACGAGCACAGCAGAGTTCAATAATACCCTAGAAAATCAAACACAGATTTTACTTCATCGTTTAGATAAACTACTAAAAGCGTATCCATCTGCATTGGCTTCGATGAACATTTGTTGCCAAGTGTGTCTCATCCCCATGTTGCAGAGCCCAACAAACAGCTGTTAGTTTATCCTCGCCACTTTTTTAATCATCAACATTGCACTGCATGAAAATAAAAATCTCCATCATCCCACCATGCATCCCCAGCAATCTATCTGCTGCTGTACCCTTTAGTGTAACCATCCGCTTTTGTTCTTGTTTTTTATTCCTCTCACTCCCAAACCCTGCATTTATACCTCATTCTGCCACACTGGCAGACGGTGTATTGTTCTGTCGCTACGATCCTTTAATGCCGTCCAATCGAGCAGGGAATATCTTGAAGGGATTTGGCCAGGGATGATTTGGGAGGTTTAAATGCTGCGGGGGGATTTGCATCAGATTCAGAGATCCTGACACAGAGCAGATCGCTGAAGCCTTCTCTTAAAACAGAGATTTTAGAATCTGGTGTGTGATGTTAATGTAAACCTTTTTATGTGTGAAGTTAGCAAGCTGCTTTTTTTGTTGTCTTGAGCTCCAAATGCTGGACACATTCCATTTTCTTGCCTCCAACAGTGGGACACGTGGTTGTTGGAGGAGGAGACATGAAAGTGTCCAAAGTGGGGTGTGCGTCGTAACTTTAAATTTTGAACCTTGGTTACCATGCAGTCCTGCAAGTTTAGAGATGACTGTGTGGATTTGCACTTGTAAGGAAAATAGGCAAAGTGGTGGAGAGGCGATGGGGTTCGGTCAGCAGTTACCTTTAGAGTTCTGACTCTTGAAAACAACTCACAGGAGTATGAACACTTCTGCATTTCCCTGCCTCTCTGTAAGGGGATTAGGGGAACCTTCAAAGAGAGGCAAAGATTGGCCGGGGGCCTGCTAGGTCCCTCTTCTCGCCACACGAGGACAAGGGCAGATTAAAACTGTCCGGGCCTCTTAGCTAGCCTTGTTAGTGGGCCTCTTTTGCTGTGTAGTGCATTAGGGCTCTTCAATCCCCCCCTGAAGGACCTGAGCACAACCAGGTAGATTAAGTAGGTGGTTATTTCACAATGATGTGAGGGATCTGGGTGGTTGGGGACCGAAATGCATGAGCATGAGTGCAAACTGAAATTAACAGGACAGCACAAGTAGTGAAAGCAATTTAAGACACGCTACGAGGGGGCTTGCTTACACAGAAAGCACTTTCACTGGGGACTGAGGCCAATTTAAAAAGCTAAATATATGAGGCCGAATAACCAACAGGACCAACTGACCTCAGATGAAAAGCCTGCGTAAGATGATTGGAAACAGGATGAACTCAAGAGAATGTGTTAAACACAAGCTCTATAAATAAACAGGCTGAACCCATTTAGGTTAGCCTGCGAGTCAGAGAAGAGCGAGACAAAAAGTGGTTTTATCCCCACCACACCAGTGGGGAAGGAGATCAGACATGCTGTTAGGTTCTAACGTTATTGTAGTCAGACCCCCACTGCCCTGGATTTTCACCATTTCCTGTGGCTAGATCCGTGAGAAGAGTGACGATGAGGAAGAAAATAGGGACAGTGGAATGCAGAGACATCACACCTCTATGTTTCCTGTTCTTGTTTTCCAAAGCAACTGAAAGCTGCTTTCTATAGGTATACCTCTGGGTAAATCTAAGCATCTAAAACCTTTCATTTTCTTCTGTGATTTATGTTTTTTTTTTTAGCTTTGACCAGCTGACTGCAAAGATTTTTCTAAGGATTACAGCATAAAAAAAGAAGAAATGTGTTGCAGGTTTTTATAATAGAGCTAATGGTTTGTTTGCTTATTTTCATTTTATTTTTTTACAGATAATCAACAAAACAGAAATATTATTTCCATGAATTTGCTTGGGATATAACGGAATGTACTCATCCTTTTTCAAGCCACTGCCTCTCCCAAACCTGGTGCTACATTTTTTTTTAATTTCAGGTCGCCTTTCATTGACAATCTGGTATCCCAGCATATTCTACAAAGACACTAACCTTACCTGACTGTTAAAAGCTTGGTGTCTCGCTATCAACTTTGCAGATTTTATTAAGGTGGCAAAAAATCTGAAACCGTTTCAGATCATGTTCTGTTTTATTCCACAAAGCAAAGCACGAAGCAATTTAAAATAATCCACCTTTAACCGTCATTTAATTTTCTAAAGAAATATGTCGTCTTGTACTTTTTAAGCCAGTAATTTAGAAGGAGGGAGATGAGCACACAGAAGGTGGTGAAGATTGGGCAGGTTGTTCCCTACGGGACGACAGGTTTTTTAAGGTCAGGAACACCTGTCTGCCCCTCAGGAGAGCCACAAAGCTTAAGATGAGAAGGGATGGCCAGATGGAGGGGTAGAGAGGGGAAATAGCAGGGGAGGAGCCCTTTGGAGCAAGTGCAGAATAGGCTAGGTCTCCTGCCACACAAAAAAGAAGCTCACTAATAACTGAATATAATAAAAGAATAACAAAAAAAATAAAGAGGATTTTAGGTTAGTGTCTAGTATGCAAGTCACTTAAGTGCAGTTTTTGAGTCCTTCCTTTGTGTGTGACTGGTGCAGCAGAAGAAGACATCTCAAGGCTCTTGAGTGGTTTGTAAGATGTGTGTTATTAACGGGATGAGGTCGCCTTAAGGCCACCGCATATGGAGTAATACAACAGAGTAGTGAATGTCTTGTCCCTGCAGTCACCCGCAGAGAGAAAGAACAGCTAACCGCAGGAGAGCAAGAAAAAAAGAAACCAAGAAAAGTGACAACAAAGATTTACAGAGGAAAAAAAAAAACATGGTAGAAGAAGGATGGTAAGGGAAACCAAAAAATAAGGAAATACTGAGCCTTTAAAAACTGTGTCAGGAAAGTCCTTTGGTTTAAAATAGAAAAAAATGGCTATTACTAAGAAAGACAAAAAAATAAACTAGCTGTATGTTTTTGTTGATACGTATAAACTGATTATGACATATTTATACTTTAACAGAATAAATAGCTCCGAGTAGATGCCACTACCTCATAGCTCCTGTTGGGGTGGGGGGTTGCTGAACCCAGTAAGTAGGTTAATTTGGACAAAAGAGGAAGTTGACCCCAGATAATCTTCTTGTTTAATATATAACTAAAAGTCCAAGTTAAACAGGATGAGGACAGACCTTTAAGGCATGCTTAATGTACAGAAAACAGTAGCAAGAATCATTTTCCTTTTTTTTCTCTCCTGTCTAACTCAGAAAAGCAAAGCAGAAATATAATGTGAACATGTAAGGTTTATTAATCCACTTTTTCACCTGACAAGATGCTTCTAGTTTACTTTTAACAAGGCAACACCATCAATCTCATGCAGCAGTATTTGTTATGGCCCAAACACCAAAAGCTACATTTTCTTGTTTATCTTTAACATTAATCAGAGAGTTTGGATATTTTAGGCTGCAGATATCAGGATGAGGAAATGAAGTAACTTCCTCAAAACACAGGACCCTTAAAGGTTTCACATATTTATACAACAATACAAAAGCTGTTAGATGATATAATGTTCTTTACATTCCTCATTTTCAATTGTTTATTTATGCACCAATATTTAGATTATTGGACTTTGACAAGGCCAGTCTGTCATGAACATGATTTGATCTAAACCATTCAATATCATCTTTGGTTTAAGCTTGATCTATGCTTGTCCCATTGCTGAGGGCTGTGAGGCTAAATTACGTTATTTTTTTAGCTTTCATGCCCCACTGCCAGTCTTCTGCAGAGAATATACACATGAAGCATCGAGGAAAATGTGCAATTATAAAGTCAGAACTATGCAGAAAAACATGGCGAGAGCGACCCCTCTTATATGCACCGTACACGAATACAAACATCCAGAGACACCTTGTGATTTAGCTTATAAATACAATCACTATTAAAAGATTTTGTTGCAAAGAAATAACTGTTGCTCTTGGATGGCATCAAGAGGCTTAGAAAAGGTTTTAAACTAATGTGTTTTCTACTCTCTCACGGTGTGTTGTAAGTTGCAACTTGTGCTGAACACGCCCCCACCAGAACCAGCCATGAGAGAAAAGCTGCATGGGTTCTGACGGGCCGCTAGTTTTCTGTGCAGTTCATACTTGCGTCGAGCCTAACCCAACCCGTGAAGGCATGAAAAAGCTAAACAAGTATGCATAAAAAAAATAAATAAAAAAAATAAACCCTTCTAAACATTCATTTCTGTCCACATAATCATTATATTACTTTTCTGCGGGTATTTTACATAAAATTTAATTCCCAAAAAGTAAATTTTGTTTTTTAGCCGAAATGTGATAATGTGGAAATTTTCAAGCGATATAAAAAAACATAAATCATACTGTTGTATTGGTTTACAAATTAAATTTGCTGCAAAAGATGATTACAGATGACAATGAATATCGAGTGCGTTAAGGCTAAAAAACGTACAGTTATATAAATAGACTAAACACACAGCAAAGACCAGGAATAGAATAAGAGCAAAGCAGGAGGAGCCCGCTGACGCAGCCTGGCTGTTTCAAGCAGAGGTCAAGGAGTCGAGGAAGTCAATTAAAAAGATGATTAACATCCATGTGGGAGGTGTGGTGTGTTCGTGCAGGTGGGATAGGTTGAACATTCTCTCTTTACACACACGCTCATACATATATTTAGATTCATAATGGGAGCAGTGAATAGTGCAGTCCAGACTGTTGTAACTGGTGTCCAGGGAGGTGGAGATCAGAAGGTTAATATGATCCAGCCCAGCTCCTTCATTAGCCGGATGAAGGTAATAGCAGCCTACAGGGAGGGGAAGCCTGTAAGGTTGACTAAAACCAACAACCTACAACCAGACTGCAAGGTTGTACTTAGTTAAACAACAGCTGTTCTTAATATTCCATTATCTACTCATTGCACCAAAGAAGTAGTCATGCAGATACTTTGAATCCATATTTACATGATAGATATCCTGCAAAATGATTCATCCTGGATAAAGATTGGAAGTATAAACAGTTGAAAGACAAAAACATGAGTAACTGAGCCAATCAGCAAGGCTCAAATGATAAATGTGAGCCTCTGATCCTGAGTACAGGTTGACCTCATGCTTGACTGAAAACACATGGAGGAGATGTAGACTAGGAGGAAATAAGACGAGAACGGTAGTGATAGGTATGCCTAATATACAATAAACATCATTAATTGGTGAAGCACACATGGATGGGTGCAGCCAGATGGTGTTTTGTACTCATTTGTCATACACTGCTGACAGAGAGGGAAAGAAGGCGAGTGCAGGAGCTCCGAAAAGAACAAAAAGAAACGTTTACCATCATAAAGTCAGAACACAGCGGCCTTCAACAGACTTCCACCGTTTAAATCAAGTTCTGCATCATCCTCCCTGCCTGCCTCCCCAGACGGAGCGGTTCTGATGGCGCTGCCATGGCGCACTCTGCCAAGCCGGATGCATACTGGTGAGTACAGACACAACACCCCACAGATAGCAGAGCTTGGCATTCATTAAGGTCCATCTGTCTGCTTTAGACCAAAAACATTATCTACTCTATCATTCCTCTCAAAAGTGGACGATGGCAGTGAGAAGAAAGACGAAGGAGGGTGTTTGAGAGCAATGGACAAGAAGCAGGGAAGCTTAAGGAAATACAGCTAATATATTCTTTATAATCACATTAAAATGATGGAATAAATTTATCATCTTACTATAAAATACCTGCACCTAAACCCCTTTAGAAAAGGTTAAAAATAGATCTTAAGAAAGTTGTGACAGGAAAATGGATTGAAATGCGTGCAGAGTTGGGGGGTGGGCACAAATGAGAGCAGTGTGCTGGGCTCAGGAGGCTGGACTGGGTTTCCACAAATGGAGATTAGTGCTCCAGGCCACTGTCTGGCCAGGCTGCTAGCATGCTCACTTTGTTCTCGGCAATGACAGTTTAAATCGGGGGGGCAGTGCACATGGTCCTCCACGTTCCCAGTGCCTATGTGCTTTCTACGAGCTGATTTTCTTCTAGATCCCTATAATGCCCTGTTCTTCTGTACTGGTTTGTGCTGAAACACTGAAATGGTTTATTTCCGTTTTAAAAAATGGACTAGGGGTCACATCTACAAGAGAAAAAAAGAACAAACTGACACTTAACTTCAGTATAAACTGTTTAAGCAGCTGCCTTCTCTTTCTATCACAACTAGGTCTCTGGGAAAACAGTATGCTGTAGTGAGGGCTTGTTAAGCATCTGTGATAAACTCTCATATAGCCATGGTTACTGCTGTTAAGGGTACCACAGTTTTACCATGTTATTCCTATGGATGGAAGTTATTTAAAAGAAATGCCAGAGAAACTTTTGTGACCATACTTTCACTGTGTGGATCATAGACTTGCATTTGTGCACTGCTGGTCAGCTGGCCTAATAAACTAACAGCAAAATAAGACTCAAAAGACAAATTCAGCTGATTTGAAATCGTAATGACCATGAATAATACAGTTTAATAAGTAGAAACTAAAGGAAACTAACCAGAATTCCTCTAAAAATTTTTTAGGCTACCTAAGCAGATAGCCTGACTAATAAACTGCAAGCGACTCAACAAAAACTACACTAAATCTTTTCCCTCTGGATTCTGTGCAGGAGGTGGGAAACAAAAGGATCTTAAAGAAATTAACATCTCTGTTGGATGATTTCTTCTATCCCATGAATGAAGCTGTGGCAGAACTGCAGAGCTCCTTCAGTGATGCTGCACCCTAAATGCACCATGAAGCGTTATCACAGATCCTTCCTCCCAGCAGCTGTAACACTCTATAACCACCTCCTTTCCCAACAACCTCAATAAGCTGCTATATTCATGCTGATTTTGCACAGCTTCTACCTTAGTTGGTTAATAACATGCTGCTGTCATTTTGTGCATCTCTGATGTTGCTGCCATTTTTAAATATTTATTACTGTAAAAATGTCCATAGCTGGATATTGGTTATTTATTCTCCAGGTGCACAGTATTTATATTGCTAAAACGCTTACAATATAACAGTACAACATTCTTATTTGTTTATTTTTATTACTCTTCACTATTATGTTATCCTTATTCACTTTTCTAAGGTCCAAATTTGTCTAACCATTTTGCATTCTGCTGTAAACACCGGAATTTCCCCATTGTGGGGCAATAAAGGCATTTTCTATTCTATTTCTATTCTACTGTAAGGTTTAACCTCATTAAAATTAGCCCCCTTCACAACATGTGTTTTTTTTTTTTCCATCTAGGAAATAGAAAGGAAAAATAATTGCCGCTTTGTGAGCTGTCCCTACAGTGTTTCCGTCCATACTGAGGGCAGCCAGGCCCTCCGATGAGGGTCATAGTTGAGGTCCTGAAGCCAAATGCTAGCTTTAAATTTTAAAAGTCATCAGTGTTTGTGGCATCCCCACTGCTGACAAGCAAATATTTATCATTCAGCAGAAGAAGTTCAGTGTTTGCCATCTGGGTATTGTTTGGCATGGGTAACAACTTAGCAGAAGATCACTTCCAGCATATGGAGGTAATTCAGTTAGAGTTGGACTTAAGCAGCTGCATGTTTACCCCGGAGCTTTTCATAGAATAGTTCACCCTCTTTAATACTTGGCAAATGTTATTCTGTCGATCATGGGCCACAGACTATCAGACTACAGGCCAAAAAAAAAAAATTACTCTCCAGCACTTCAAGTGGCAGGCAAGCAAAGTGGAACGGGCTGCTCGGGATTTATGCATACACTGCTGCTTTCTGAGTGGAGGTTAGCTAAAGTGCAGCGAGGCTCCGCTGCTGGCTCGGTTTGAGGGCCTTAACGAGAGACTCAAGCGTTGAGTCGGAGCGTTTAGGTAGTGTGTATAGACACACTGGTAAATCCTTTTCTCTTTTTTTTGGGGGGGAGAATGTGTATTTGTATCTGTGTGTGTGCGCACTAGGCTGGGATCAGTTGAATAAATCCACACTTGAAAGAGAAG
This sequence comes from Cyprinodon variegatus, assembly GCF_000732505.1. Lineage (NCBI taxonomy): Eukaryota > Metazoa > Chordata > Actinopteri > Cyprinodontiformes > Cyprinodontidae > Cyprinodon > Cyprinodon variegatus. Next base: position 165,252 of record NW_015150968.1, on the reverse strand, counting down.
CTCAATCAAGCTCTTGCACCCATCTCGCTTTCTCTGCTTCTCTCACCTCAATGATGCTTCAATGCTCACAGTTCATTTAGAGTTCAACAGTTCAGGGAACCAAAGGGCAAAGGAGCAAAACTAGGGGCAAAACCGAGCAGGTCTTTGTATTCAGAGCTTCCCTTCAATCATTTTATTTAGTTTTTCTGTCAACATAAAGGAGGATATAAGAAACAAACCCTCATAATGAAGCGGTTTATTTTTTTTAATTGACAAAAGATAATTAGGTTCAAACTTTGGTTGCTTTTCACATTTGCCTGAACTCTATGTGGTGTGAGAAAAACAAAGCTTATCTTCATTCTATTACCAGACATTCAAATTCTGTGAGTGACAAAAACTTCTTTTTTACCAAGAAATTAGGCCCCACAGCATGATACTGCCAACAACATGCTTCCCTGAGAAGCTTTGAAGTTTATTTTTCCCCGCAATAATAATAAACTTTTAGATTCACTGAACACAAAACTGTATCAAACTGTATGACTGCACTATTTTATGAGGTTTATACTCGAAGCTGAATTGTTGAATCCGCTTATACTTAAAAGGTGTTAATATTTTTAACTATTCCCTTTGACTAGAATCCAAACCATTAGTAGGCAAACTGATGAGCATGCTTTAAAAAAACCAAGGAACAATGGTTCTAAAAGTAGAAAATTAGAAAAAGGATTTCATTAGTGTCTGGTTTCTTGCAAAAGGCCTTGAAGCGAAATTCCCAACATCGAAGAAATAAAAAAAAAAGCTTCTTTTTAACCCACCCAGTGGTTCAGGTAATGACTCACAACCATCTTTGATGTACTCGTTAGGACACAAAATGCATTCACAGTAGATTCCTCAGAGTGAAGATGCCATTTTCTATGGTGCCTTTTTAAGGAGTTTTATATTCTGAGGACTGACAGCGATGTAAAAGCTCCACAGAAAAAGCATTAAAAAATGTGCATGGATGGTACATTTAAGATATGGTTCTGTCCCCCAAATTATTCGGCTCACAGATTTATGTTCACATGTGAGTGCATATATTAATAAGAAACTGTCTAAAAGTCTAAATAGCATTAAATAAAGGCACTATGCACAGGGTGATGCAATCCAAGTGCAAGTTGTGGTGAATTAAGACGATTAAAACTTAAGAGTAAATAAAAACAAATTAAGTTTCTTTAAATGCTGTTAAACAGGATTTACAAAAAGAAAGTCCTGAAATGTTATAATTCTATTATGGCCGACACAATCATGGAGAACAATGTTTGGTCATTGAAACCTCCAGGGATATTAATGGGAAGTTGAGTGGAAGGAAAAAATACAGAAACAACTGTAGTAAAACGGCAACAAAAAAAACCAACAGCCAATGGAGTTTCAAAGCAGAGTCCATTACATTTGGGTCTGTGAGTTAATTTTATTACATTTTAACAGTTTGTTTTTAAGCCGGGTGTATTCTAGCTCTTTTCAAGTGTTCTTTTTTTCCTTTTTACACTTCTGTCTGCACAACATCTCACCACTTGGGGATAATAAATTCTACTTAAACTTGAACTTGCATCATCTCAATGAACAAAGAAAGAAATTACATTTTGAATTGATTTACTGAAATGAATAAACTTTGGAAGGACAATTGAACTAAGATTAACAGATGAGCTGAACAAAAAGCAGTTTAAGGGCCTCTTTAAAAAGGCTAAACTAAATGAATGGGCACTGATATAGTATTTCAGTGCCAAATCTGAGAAGAACTGGGAAGTCTGAGCAAATGAGATCATCTACAGGTCAAAAAAAAAACACGAGCATAATTTGTTTCTGTTTCATCAAGCTAAAATATTCCAAATGTGGAAGAAATTAAGTTATTTATTTTGCTTGAATATGAAAATATTATTAAAGGCAGTGATGTTAAAATGTTCCCAGTGAAGTAGAGCAGCATATCTCTTTTAACCTTGCATGCCTGGCCAAGTCCCACCGAGCTCTGTTCGCCACCTGGTGGCAAACTGGAGCCCTCAGCTGCTCAGTCCACCTGTTCCCAACAGCTAAAGCACAAACAAAAACTGCATGCCTGCAAAACTACTAGAAGCCATCACCAGGAGCACAGCGTTGAGGAAGTCTGGCCGGAGGGGAGGCGGAGATGAAATCTGGCCGGCACCGGAGGTGTGTACAGCTACCCATGTTTTTCCACTCAACTGGAGGTACTGCCAACCTGTTCCCCTCCTCTATATATGGCAGTAAACAGGATACTAACAGTGGGGCGGATTATACTGCCATATGCAGTGGCATTATTCTGTTATGAAAATATGGGAAACTTTCCCTGCACATATTAAAGTCCTTCATCTTCCTGTGACACCCAGATGATGGAGGACAGCAGAGCAAAGGCAGTGGGGACTGCACCAACAGAGTAAAGCATGTAGGAGTTTCTGCATAAAAAGTACTCACAGCAGGTACAAGGAGCTTCTTGACTTCCTCTACCGCTCTTCTCATCTTGATCTCAGCTCTGTTCTGTGAGTCTTCAACTGTGATTAGGACGTGAAGGTCTTCATTTAGGTGTTCCCAGTTTGGCTTCCCTCTGTTCTGCTCCTCCTGGACAGAAACACATAGAGAGAGAGACGATGAGTGAATGTGACAGTGCGGGGGTGCAGGAGCACCAGTGCAGTAACGCTGCATTATCAGACAGGGGAGAAAAGAGAAAGGGGTACACGTGGAGGATGAAGGGAGCGGCCCGTTAGTCAGCTATTTAACTGTAACTTTGAAAGGACACCCTTCTCTAATAGATCCCATGCTTCACAGAGACAAAGATGACAGCAGGCCCTGCAGCAATTAATATCAGCTAGAGATGAATGGATGCAGGGATCAGAGAGATGTATCTGGATTCTAACCTACATTAATGTTACTTGTGGGAAAGGATTGATGACACCTGTGGTTTAAAGTTCTGTGAGGCTTATTATCCAAATATTAAAGTTACCTAAAGTCCAAAGTACTTTGGCATATTATTACAAAGATATAGGAAAACAAAGCCCTGGAAAATGGTAGGGAAAGCCATTAGTCATTTTATCAGCAGCTCAACTTTCCTGAGTCAGATGGTAGCAGTCACTGTTGCAGTCTGCGGTTTACCATCAGACCACACGTGCAGCTACCCACCTCTGCTAATTTTAACCTGCATTTCCTTCATGCAGCTACGGACTGTCTGATCATTTTTTTGCTTCTAGAGGTTAAAATCATATTGCGTTTCTACAGCTTTTTCTGTTTTGTTGGTCGGTTCCATGTCTTTCGCTCTTGTGCAACTAAAGGAGCTGCTAGAGTCTGACTCCTTGTTCTAAAATTCCCCAGACCCTCGCTGTTAACCCACCTCAACATCAAAAAACATCAATAACAAAACCTCTGCAATATCGGAAACATTTTGATCGAATTTCAACGGTTTCTCCTGGGGTTAATAAAGGCCCCATCTCTTCTCATGTAACCTGTTGGAATTGCAGCAGCCAATCTATGAATCAGCTTAAATTACAGCTGAATAAGCACAAACTTTTATTAAAAGGAAAAGTGAATATGTAGGGATGAAGGACTCCCCAGTTATATGTATCAAGATAAACCAGGATTTATGAAGAAAAGTACAACAAAAAAACTTAAAATCTGTTTTAGAGAGAAACCAGAGAAAGGGACCAAGTATTTTTCTTTTTCAGCTGTATGAAACAAATACAGTACAGACCCCTCCCCCAACTGTTGCTGCACACAGACCACTAACTGGCATAAAAAAGGCTACTGGGTTACTTTGCTTATATCTGGTGATGGGAAATATTCTTGTCATAAACAAATGGCAGAGGTGTAGAATGGAGCGACATAATTTATCTCGCATACAATTTATCCTCAAGGCAACATCAGTTCGTGTGATAGACGCTTTAAAAGAACATTAAGAGTGCACTTTGTGTGCCAATGTAATATTAACCATGTTGAATGGCCTCTCACTGCTGTGGATACCCCAACATGACAAGGATGACAGACTCCAAAGGGAGAGATGGAAGCACAGATGGGACAGAGAAAGGATAAAAATGTTCATTTATTACATCACATATCATATTTCAGAATAAGAACAATGTCAAGTGACGTTTCCTTTGAAGTACTGAGAGAAGGGAGAGCTCACTCAAAGGTAATCATGGTTTAAAAGTACAGCTGATGATCTATGTGCAGACAAAGTTGAAAGGATAAGCTGAGGAATTAACTGGCTACTAAAATCATCTTTTTATACTTCTTTTTTTTTTTTACAGATATCAAAACAACAATGTTTAATATCCTGTGCAATAAGCAATTATTTCAATATAAATATTGGAAATTATACCTTCAGCATCATTAACAGTTTTCAACTTTTATTTTCATTTATACATTTTACAAATCATTATAGTGTCGGGATCCCATACTGCCCATTGGGGATAAATGTTTCATATTTGTAAAGTTTAATATAAAACAACACCTAATATCAAATCACAGCTACTTCCTCAGAGTAGAAAATCCAGAGAGCGGATGATGACAGAGGTATACGGTGTGACATTGCTGAATATCATCATGTTTAAAAGCCCATCAAAAATCCAAAGAGGGGAGGAGCTGAGCTGTAGATTAACTTCAAACCAAGTTCAAATGTTAATTATTGATCCAACAAGAACAAAAGTTTAGTCAAATATTCATTTTCCAGATAAACAGTCAACTGATTTTCTGTCCCAAATGGAATCCACATCTTATGACGACAGTTGCCCACCGCCTAGAGCCCCCCCAATCGATCAATTTGTAAAGGCTAGCGATGATAGCCAGGTTGTTTACTTCAGCCCATATAAACCCGCCTCAACTGCGGATCAGACCTTATTTGAAAGTGCCGAGCTACTGTGAGGGTGGCTAATTACTAACAATATGTGGCGCTGCTCTGCAGGGGGTCCTCCAACAACATTTCTATACGCTCAACAAGAACCGCAAAGTAAAAAGAGAGCAGGCACGCGCGCACAGCCTCAGTCTGAGCCGAGTGCCACCCACCTGCTTTATACTCCAGAGAGCCGTTTCCATGGCACTGCTCTTTACAACACACACACAAGATAGTTAAATATTCTGCTCTCGTTTTCCCCTTTTCTGCATGTGTGTGGGGGAAGCGGCAGCGGGAGCGACGGGGACTAGTTTAGGTGGCAGATCAGCTATTTTATCATAGTTCCTGGCTTATGGCCGTTAGGGGGAGAAGGCGACTGGAAGGTGAATCAACATTTTTAGACAGGCGGGTCAGGCTGCTTCTGTGCACAGAAAAATAATGACAATAAGGGAGATACATGTGTGCATTCAGCTACAAATTGTTGAGCTCAGAGTTTTCCATTTCAGCTCAGTCAGGCTGTAGTTTAGTTTGGACTGTAGGCAATTAGAGTTGCAGAGGGTGTAGCGATATGCACGCAAACCTTCACGCAACGCAAATGCACACAACTCACACAATGACAAGGTCACTGCGCACCCTCTGAGAGAAAGTGACAGCATGACAAACAGGATGAAGGCCAGAGAGGGGGGGGCAGGTTAGGGAGGTGAGAACAGAGACGAGAGGAAAGACGAGAGCCGGCAGGAAAACTCTGAAGTGTCCAGACTGGGCAAAAACAAATGCCCTGGAAAGAGCAGCATAAAGAAAAACAGAATTTGGTCGAACATATAGCATGACTACATAGCATGGATAGAGGTTAAAAAAAAAGAAAATTTCTACAAAGAAGATCAGCTAGTGTATGCTTGTCGGATATAGCGCCCAGGGCTCTACAGGTCCACCTCAAATAGTAAAATTGTTAAAAGGTTAATTCATTCCAGGGACTCAATTTAACATTTACACACGGGGAATTATTTTCAAGCAGGCATTTTATTTTACAGCGAAGGGAAACATTTTCCTGTTTCTTAGAATATAACAATATCGCATCAAACCAAATATGTGCGAGTATGATAAACAGGCTGAAGGCCAGAGGGGGGGGACAGATTTAAAAAAATGAAATGCCTGCCCTCTGAAAGGTGCGTCCATGTATTGTACAATAAAGCACTGAATACTTTAGGTCAGGGCCATTTTTGCATGAATTAGTTTATCATTGCTAAGATGCTCTGAAAACCAAGGTTGCTTTAATAGCAGTCTTTAGCCTGTTTGCCTCGTTTGCTCTGGTGTCTCACATCTTCCTCTAATGGTGCTCAATAGATTATCTGTGAAGTTTGGATCAGCCCAGTTTGCTGGTCAATCATCTATAGTGATCCTATGGTCATTAAACAAGGTTTTTGTACTTGTTGCAGTCTATGCAAAAAGAGGAAATTAGCATCTAGATAAAGCTCATCAGCACAGGAAAGCATTGAGTGCTGTAAAATGTCCTGGTAGACATTAGACGTTGTGACACAGTGGTCCAATCCCAGCAGACGGCCTAGCTTCTGGATCACTGGATAAAAGCTGGATTTCCAAATGACATCAAAGTAACTTAGGTTCTCTCTAGAGCTGTGCGATATGCGTCAGGAGATAGGCTTCTTACGTCAGTCGATATTGATAATTATTGATTAGGTTTTTTGCTAACCCATATGAAACAAGGCCTTGAAGGAAAAATTTATTTTAACCAAAGTTATTTAAACATGACTTTTAAAATAAGGTCAGCTCTACCGCCTACCTTGCTTAGGCGAGGTCGGGAGGCTAAATCATTTCATCTGCCTACATCCCCCAGAATTCTGTGTGTTTCTGGATCCAAATTTAGGAGAATTAAGGACTTAATTCATATTGATAATCATATTGATAATAATTATATGTCTATTGGGATATATATCAGTTATTTACCAGCCCACTTAACTTTCCAATGATATGACTGCATACAGTGAGCTTCTTTAGCAATATGATTTTGTTGTTCAGGAGAAACCTTTTTTGGTTTTGATTAAACTTTAGTACAGAAAACACGTTGTATAAACAAGGATTGGTATTTCAGTAACTAAATAAATAAGTCAGGTCTGTTAATGAGCTCATTGCAAACATCAAATGAAATAAATACTGGATAATTAATCTATATCATGATTGAGTTTCAAATTTCCAAATGAATCATTAAAAAAAGAAAATTGCAATAATTTGGTGATTTACTGAGCTCCACCTGTGCGAAGTAACCAGCTTCCAACTGGAGCCAACAACCTTTAGCTGGAGCCCAGTAAACCTTAAGAAGTGACTTTTCACATCATGGCCGAAGCACCATGAAAAGAAGAGGTAATAAAACACAGCAGGGCCGCTCCCTTCCCTTCCAACTGCTTTCTCTTTTGCATCCACTTTTTTAGAAAGCCTAAAAATGTCGCTCTCTCCTAGTGTGTTGCTTCTTTTTCCAACTTTTGCTCAGTTAAAAAGTGCCCATATGAAGAAAAGGATTTCATAAATCATTTGAGGACACAAACAGATTTTACAGTTAAAGTCTTCATCTATTGCATGCATCCTCCAGAATATGCTGGTCTGTATGCAAAGGCACAACCTAATCTTGATACTAAACTCTGAAAGCCAAAGATTAAACTACATATAAATTATTTTAACCTGTATGCACTGCTGCTTTGTCTTTGAGCAAAAACAACTCCCAATTTAAGTCAATGCAGTCTAAGACAAACAAGACAACACAGATGATTAACAAACAAAGGCAAAAATATATATATAAATATCTATACATCTATCTCTATATGTATATTTAGAAATATATAGATATATCTAGATATCTGTATAGCTGGGTTTTATTTTAACAATATAAGAATAGAATTATACAATATAAATTGCTAAAATACAAAAGGTCAAAGAGGAAAAGAAGCTGCAGTGAACAGTTCAATTAAATGCCATGACTTTTAGCTCTGCCTGGAGAGATGATACAGCAGCACATCTCAGCAGAGAGTATTACATTAAAAAAAATTCCAATAAGGCATAGCTAGACCTTCTGCCATATGTCACCGATGTGTCCTGAATCATCGCATTAGCTTTTTGTCATTTGCAGACAGTAAGTGGAAACGTAATGCAGCGATACCTGCGAAAGAAGTACTCCGAAGAAAGCTCACAGTGAAATCAGCCCAAGATGAGAAATAAAAAAACACATATAAATAAACGGATTTACTTTAGTGCCAAGAGGCTAATAACATGTTACATACAAGCAGCAAATGTTATGGTGGAAATGAAGTGTACAGGCTGCTCTATAACAACATCTATTGGCTGGCAGCAGTTGAAGACCAATTCTGCGCCGTCAGAGATCGTGCTGATACGACAGTTTCAGCTGTTATGTGTTAGCACAATCAGCAAAATAAAAGGGAAAAAAGAGGGAGAGAAATAAAATTTCATTTGATGGAGAGCGTTTCTTAAACTGCAAGCCTGAAAGGATTTTCAGAGTGGCTCTAAATAAAACAGATGTCTGCACCACTAACTGTAATCACACTGTGAAGGAGACAGAATAGAATTAGGGAATTGCTTTTTTGCAAAGGCGGAGCGGAATCCCCACTCTGCATGTGCAGTGGTCGATGGAACAAATCTGTAATTTAATTGATGTTGTTCTTGCTGTTGTTCTGCATTATTTGTGAGTACAACAAATAAGAGACCAACGCTATAACAACATATGGCACTTTGATAGGAATATGGCTTCTGAGAGTCCTTCTGGTTGTTAGTAGTAATGATTATGAAAATGAAAAATGGGTTAAAGAGAAAGACTTCCTACTATTAGTCTTTTATCCAGAGAATAGCTGACAGTAAAATATGTGAAACGAGCATGCTACATGATAATGGAATTCCAATATTATTGTTCAATAGAAAATTTTTCCACATCATAACATTATTTTCCTTATAACAATAAGGGACGGCACCTATTTTATCGTTAGCAGTCACTAAAAATATCGGTATAATAATTGCTCATCCTGTCATAATGAATAAACCTTAATTTTTAGCCACTGTTAAACTAGGACTGGTGCTAGAGCCAGTTCCTCACATGTTCGATTAAATAACATATTGTCACTTTCCTCCCTCCAAGAAACTGTCCTGCTATCCGTGTTCAATTCTGAGGTTTTGTAAAGGATTGTCGAACCTAGGGACCCCCCCACACACACACACACACACTCTATGATGGGAATTTCATCATTAACCAAGTATTCATACACCACATTAAAAAAAAAAAGTAAACAATGACCAGGTTTCTCTTATTAAAGACAAAAACTTAAGACCTAGATTTTTTGCAGATAAAAAAAATACAAAAAGAAACCCAACTTCCTCTTCTCCTTCATTTAAAGACGAACTAATCCAATAACAGTTCATGTGACTCATTTAATTAGTTGACAATCATCTGCAAACATTCAGCTCCCAATATGAAGAGCATAGCTTGCTAACTGTAGCTTAAAGGAATAGTACACCCAAAAGATGATTAGCCTTCATTTTCTACTCACCCCCATGCTGAACAACACTTTGGAGTACTTTTTTGATATCTCAAATGCATCTGGAGATCTGGGAGGCTTCTTGCTGTCTGCTGACATTCAAATAATGGAGGTCTATTGTGCCCGAGACAGAAAGGTCCATAAAAGTCCACAAAAAACGTGTCAATATTCCTCCATACTGCTCGTCCAATGTATTCCAAGTGTCCGGAGTGGGTAGCATCCAGAATTTACTCGAAACTAAGTCATTTAGAATGTTTTTAGAGCATAAACAGTAGTGTATAGGATTTCCTGAAAGCGCGCGCCGGCGCGTTCACGACTTTACGGAAACCGCGGCAGACCAAACCGGATGAAAGTGCGCATTCAGCTCGGCAAAGAACTCATGCTCTTCCTCAACACTGAAGTCCTCAGACATTTTTCTTTCGTTGTTTCTTTCTTTGCACAGGTAAACAGCACATTTCTTCTTCTACGCTTGCATTATCGGCAGAGCAGATGCTGAATGCGCACTTTCATCTGGTTTGGTCTGCCGGCTTCCGCAGCGTCATGAACGCGCCGGTGCGCGCTTTCAGGAAATCCTATACACTACTGTTTATGCTCTAAAAACATTCTAAATGACTTCGTTTCGAGTAAATTCTGGATGCTACCCACTCAGGACACTTGGAATACATTGGACGAGCAGTATGGAGGAATATTGACACGTTTTTGTGGACTTTTATGGACCTTTCTGTCTCGGGCACCATAGACCTCCATTATTTGAATGTCAGCAGACAGCAAGAAGCCTCCCAGATCTCCAGATGCATTTGAGATATCAAAAAAGTACTCCAGAGTGTTGTTCAGCATGGGGGTGAGTAGAAAATGAAGGCTAATCATGTTTTGGGTGTACTATTCCTTTAAGCTTCAGCATAACAACCTAAGGCTGGGCGAGGCATCAATTTAATAGATAAAATAAATGCAGTTTATAAGGCTATTTAGTTTTATTTACATTTTTTTTTTTTGTCATTTTCCACCAGGGCATTCTTTGGGTTTCTTTTTCTTTCTTTTTTCTACAGTGACGTCAGCCCATCCCTTTTTGTTCTTAGATGAATAAGAACTGATAAACTAACCCACTGTGTAACACTCCCAGGTTTAAACTTTGCATGTCATATTTTCATTGTTTACAGCGATGGAACCAGCGCTTATCACTGCTTGTATTTAGTTTCACTTTCGAATTTAGGTCGAATCCCAGAAGGGATGATTAAAATAAAAGAAAGTTTTCAAAGTAATTTCTGTCATTTGTAAAGTTTTTCATAAAAAGCAAAACATAAATGATATGAATCTCAAAAACTACAGGAAAGCAGGTCTTTGTAAAAGAAGTGTTCCCCATATTAATATAGGGTTTCAGTTTATTTTGGAGCTCTTAAGAAAAGTAGATATAACTGCAAAAGTTTCATAAAGTTGCCCTGCTTGTTATCAAAAATCGTGAGCATGGACTGGGTGGCTTGATTTGCTTTAAGAAAAGCAGCATCTTGCACAGAATAACAGTGGTCCTCTTTCTTAAAGCATGGGCTGAATTTATTTTTTTTTTGTCTACAAATATTATTGATAATCAAAAATACATCAATTGATAAAATATGAGAGAAAATCATCAATTTTAGCAGGAAACCTACAACAGTACCCTCCAGAGGATAGAAGTAAACAAACAAAAAATGGATGTGAATATTTTTGGAAGTTAAATTTCTGCAAGTCTGATATGCTCTACCTGAAAATGTTATTCATACATTTTAAAAGGTTTAATATACATTTCCTTTCCTGAATCTGCGTCCCCTTTTCACTATTGTGTTTTATGTAACACCGCTGCCTCATTTCCCTCTGCCTGCTTGCCTCTCTCCCACAGCGGAGCTCCAGTGAGCCGGCTCCCTGTCAGGCAGTGCGGCCCAAGGGGGAGTAACCAGCTGAATTATTGAGAGCATAAAAATGCTGCCGCTAATGGATCCTGAATAAACACACTGGCTTAGCTGCTGCCGTGGCATCCTCTGCTGCCACAGGGCATCAGGCTGAATATAGTGAGGTTGAGGATGCAGAGACTGGAAGCTACTTCTGCGGCTTTGTTTGTGGCTGAGCCACAGCTATGACGCAGACGTACTCTATCCAGAGGCTGCTGGGGCCCCGCAAGCAAATCTTTTGAGCCATTATTCTGACTTATGGATGTAAATGTTGGGAAACAACAGGATCTTCTCCACATAAATTTTTATCAGCTCAATACCACTTTAACACTATAAAGCTCTCCTTTATGGGATATTATGAGGCGTGATAGTAAATCTTTGTCTCCTTCTCATGGATGAAAACCAGATGTGAGATCAGTCAGTTCAGAATCCAACACTGATTGGATCTGAAAGGCTTTGTTTTATTCAAATACTTCAAAATAAAAATACTAGTATTTCCAGCCTTTAGCTCTGTTCTTTGATGCAACTTCAAAAAAGGGGCTAGAGGCATATTTAATGATGCATAAATGTAGATAATCTTGTAATTCTTCTATATATCCTCCAGAAAATACTTCCTCTGCTTTAAAAGAACCAACATTTTATCCTGTTGTGTTACAGACCTTAGGAAAAAGTGAATGTGAATCAGAAGCAACACTGACAGCCAGATTGATAACGTGTAGTAGAGATGGACGGATATATATCAGCCAGACGATATTTTTGGCTGATATTAACGTTTTTGTTTTTTGTTTTTGCCTGTGTCTGTATCAGCCGATATGTGAATGTGTCGGCCGTTTTATTAGTGCATCCAGCAGCTGTGCCTCGAGGTCAGCCGCTAACTGCTTTCCACTGTTATTGTTTTGATTTATTTGTTAATGAATTTTTCTTTTTCATTTAATCTCACACTTGGTAACAATTGTTATTGTTGCATTTTTTTAAATGTATGAATGGAGGAAGAAGAAGAAAACAGTTTAAGACAGCCTCTAACGTTTAACATCAGGTTTTGTTTTGTGCAATATTAATGTGGGAAGGGAGGGACATTTAGCAGACATTTATTTTGAGCTCTTTTTTTTTTTTTTTTTGTTGCCATCACAGCTATACAACCTGCCTTAAACCATAATACTGCAACATGATTGGCCAGCCCTTTTTGGGTTGATTTGGAACAGAAAAGCTGGAGCACAACAAGATTAAATATTGTATTTTTATAAACACAAATAACATGAAGATTCAGCTTTCAAGCAGCATTAAAATCAGAAGACCAGACCTTGGGAAAACTACTATCAGGTTGGAAAAGACCAATAAGTGCATCAGTAGTAGAAAGGAACCCGTTTCCAATAAAACCTCATAAGTTGCTAATATAGAAAGGAATATCCTGAAGAAGGTAATATACTTTAGATTTTAGCTCATCCTGTCACTTGATCTAATCTCTAAAGAAAAACTATGCCTTTTGTGTGCATCTGTCAACTCTTTGAGTATAATGTGCTTTCTGTCAGCCAGACCGAAGCTGTAGACACACAAGAAATACTTAAACTGGCACGCATCATTAAGCTTCAGAAGAGATGGAGATTAGGTACAAAATCATAGATTTCTGTAATGAAGTAAGACTAATATCTAAAGAATGTGTCTGAAGACGTGTCTGCTTAATGATTCTCTCTCATTTAACCATTTCAGAGTTCAATTCAAAGTAAAAATAAACCTTGAGGGGCGTCTTCAACACACTCTGCTATAAAACATATTCCAGGGAAAGAAATGGGGGGATGGATAAAAATGACAGAGGCAGGAGAGAGAAGAATAGGGATGAAATTTGTGCCCCTGCAGCAAAGTGGCATTTCTAAGATTATGACTCAACTGAAATTCTGTGTCGCTTTGTGTTTTCATCCACTTGGGGACGGTCAGGATTTCCCGATGGGGTGGGGGGGGTGTATGCAGAGAAGGTGCCCGCCAGTCCATAGAAAGCTCTGACTTAGTTGAATGCACTGTAATATGGCTCCCCTGTCTGGCAGAGCAGAGCAAACAGGGGGCATAAAATGCTCTGCTTAAGGTGCATCTTATTGAATTACTGTCCTTTTTTCAATATTTGATCTAAACATTTTATTGGTAGATCGCACCATAAATTAATTACATATAGTACATGTGTTTATTTCTATTCATTTTCATGTTACAGCTTTTCAAAGGGACAGCGTACAGAGAAGCTATGATGCAGTTAGTCCAAAGCGCAGCGGCTCGTCTTTTAGCGCGAACCAGAAAATATCAACACATTACGCCAATTGTTGCGTCTCTGCACTGGCTCCCAGTTTATTTTAGAATTGATTTTAAGATGTTATTGTTGTGTTTAGAGCTTTGAATGGGATGGCTCCTCAATACATTACCAATCTCCTCCAGGTTTACTCTCCGGCACATGATATGAGGGCCATCTTCACATCTGCACCCAATAGTACTTAAGACGAGACTTAAAACCAGAGGGACGGAGCCCTTTCTGTTCTTGGCCTCAAACTTTGGAATACTTTTGACCTCCATATAAGAACTTCCTCCACAGCGGAGTGTTTTACAACCCACTTATATTCCTTGGCTTTTAACACAGTGTAATTGTGTGGTCCTCTGTGTCCTTTTTATTTATTTATTGTAAACTCTTACAGCTTTTTAGTGTTTTTTTTTTTATGTACAGCACATTGGAAACATGTTTTGTTGTTAAATCTGCTATACAAATAAAGTGGATTGATTGGATTGAAGCCAGCATGGACATGGAGAGCACTGCTGCAGTGACAGTGGCCCAGCAGAGCTGTGTTCAAACCCTCCACAGGGAAAAGGCTGAGCTACAAAATGCCACTGCTAAATACTTCAAGTAAGCGTGTCTGAGGCCCCGTCCACACGAAGACGAACCCTGGCCTAAACGCACAAATTTTTCACCAAACCAGCCTCTCATCCACACGAAGCCGGCGTTTCGGGGGTCTGTAAACGATCTTTTTTTTATTCAGCCTTCAGAGTGGGAAGATTTCGAAACGCCGTTTTCGCGTTTCCATCTTTACGCTCTAACCGCATATTTTTTTTTACACGCATGCGTCATAGCGTCGCCTCTAAACATGCATGCGCGACACATCACAACAACAATGGCGCCGTTGCTGCTAATGCTACTCACCCTGCTGTCGGGCTTACAACAGAATCTTCTTCTTCTGGAATATCTCCAGGAAGAACAGAGCAATATCGACGACATAGTTCAGCACCTGAATTTGACTTAACCACGAAAATGGACCCGCAGGGCAACCATGTATAAATATTAGTGCCATGCCCAACATTTCGTCGCTTGTTTTTGCTTTGGCATCACAGCGCCACTTACAGGCCTTGCATACATTTTGCAGCGTTTTCATGCATTCGTGTGGATGCTCACATTTATTTTACGTCTCCGTCTTTACGGCAAACGTTTTGGAAAATATCAGCGTTTCGTGTTCGTTTTGACTTCGTGTGGACGGGGCCTGAACTACATGTTCCCCACTAACAACATCTAGCCTTTCATTAGACTTCTCTAACTAAAGTCCTGTGTCTGCTATCGCTTCCTAAAGCAAAATCCGAGTGTAGTTGGTGTCACGTCCATAATTAGGGTTTATACAGGAAAAAGTAACTCTATTTTAATGCTATTAGAAATAATGCTAATGCAATCAACAATTACCCATGACTAATATATCTATCCATCTATCCTGAATTCCACGTCCTGAATTTCTCGTTTTCTAATCACTTTTGTTGAAATTAGCATTTTCCCCATTCTCTAGTTTTTTTTTTTCGCCGCAAGCTTCTTTTCCGTACATTCGGCTTTACAATCAACCGGAAGCCGTTTCGCGCAAATATATTGCGATATAATATATCTGACGAAATTGTTTTTATAAACTTTTTTTTTTTTTTTATAAACTATTTAAAATGCTTTATTTAAAATTAAATTTTAGTGACTTAATGATTTTTAATGACCCGTGGAAACCCTGTTTATACCCTGATAGAGATGTACGTGTCTGTTCAGGTATGCACTGCAAACTGCTTAAGCACTAAAACAAAGGTATCCAAAGTTTGAACATTACATTAGTTTCCATGATTGTAGTATGATACAGTGCATAACATTAAATGATCTGATTTCAGCTTTATTTTTTAATGGTGTGAATCTTATGAAAGCTTCAGAAGGAAAAAAATACTTAAACTTTAAGACTGCATCAGTTTATTTTGATGCTTCCAATCTTAGCACAGAGGCTCCAGATACAGATGCTGCCCCTGGCATCAGCCGCTACGACTGCCTCCTGCATTTCTACTGCGTTTTGCAAACAGCACTATCAGACGTCAGACAGCCTCATCTACAGAGAGCTACCCGGCTCATGGTACCTGAAGGCTTACTGTATGGTTCTGGTGTGACCAGCATACCCCCAAATTTCTCAATGTGGAGTAACATTCCCAATGAGATACTAAATCATAGTTAGGCGAACATAAGCCTATTTAGAGTTTGCTGCAAAGCAAAATGTTGGATTACTAATGAAGAATCTGGGAATCCCTTTCTGTCCACCCCAGGCTGATGAGCTTACCTTCTTCTTGTCTCTCATGGAGCTCTTTCCTCGCACCATGATTTTGCATCCCGTCTCTGCTTCCAGCTGTTTGGCAGTGAGTCCCCGGGGACCAAGGATTCTTCCCACAAAGTTATACTGTGAACAGAAAAGGAGATAAACTGGTGAGTCTCCTACAAATAAAGAAGGGCTGAACAACAGGGCTGATCTGGTTTCTATAAGTGACATTATAATGATCTTAAGACATTTTTATGAATCAGAAGAGCAGCTCTTGTATTACTATCTAATGGAGAAGATTGTAAAAGATTTTATGCATTTTTTTTTATTCATATCTTAATTTAAACTCTGTTTTTATTGCCATTAACTTGAAATCATGCAACAGTAGAAATGTGTTTTTGTTTGCAAACAGTAAAACCCAGCCACTGATGAATATCAGGGTTTTATATTGCTTTTATTCAAACACATTAAAATCACCGAACCTTAGGGGAGATATTAATTTGATGAATTAAATGCAGCATGAAATATTAACATCTGTGGGGGGCGGAGAGAGCAACGCTCATCAAAACCATTTTTAGGGATTTTAAACCAGAAATGTAAGAATGGAAATGCTGTTCTGAAACCTGAGTTACAAATTAAAGCAAGGCCCCGCGGGAAATGTGAATTCTAAACTGATTTGAGTTTGATACAAACGAACATCTGAAGCAGAGTTAACGATCCTCTGTGGAGTCGATCTTATTTTAAGAAATTAAAATAAATAAATGAATAAGTAAATAATTAAACCTTACTAAGATAGAGGTTGTTTTAATTCATTTTCAGAATGAATAGAGGAGTTATGCCTCATCAATATCAGTGGAATTTGATTACTGTTAAACCTTTCCAGAAGGTTAAGAGTGAAAACACCTCAGTTACGAAGTGTAATCATTATTTCACTGGTAGAAATCACACCTATTAATAGCTGTCAGTCATGCCTCTCGTAGCCGCAGAAACATGTCCGTCAGTTCTGCTTAACCGTTAGACCCTTAGTGTTACTATAATGTTATCTAACTCAGCGTTTTCTACTCTGGTCCTCAGAAGTCCCAATCCTGCAGGTTGTAAATGTTTCCCAGAATTTGTGCATCTGGTTTCCATTGCTGGCTGATTAACCGTTTTAGCAGAGAAACATCTAAAAGCATGCAAAACGGAAATAGCATCCCAGCTTATGTATTTCTTGGGCGTCTCCACATGTTGAAAAACATTGATAGGTTTGGGACCACACAGTAAGGAACAATCAAGGTTATTGAAGAACTGGAGTTTTCCTAATTTTCAAACCCAGTTTGAATCCATACTAATGAGGAGTATCCAAAACTCCAGGCTGTTCTCCTGTCCTTTAAAGGGAACAGTCTCCATGAAGAAGAAGCCGTCCAATGGCTAGAACGATGCGGGTCACCCTACAGATAATCAGAGCATGTGGCCACGCAGGCTGGAAGCATGTTTCTTTGTCACAAGGCAACTGTCCGTTTGATTAACTCTAATCAGAGAAGTAGTGGCGAGGGTACATTCTGCAGTGTGCGCCAACAGAGGGATGTGAGGACATCCGTCCTCGGAGGTCAGTACATGGGTCTGCTTCTAGCTCGTAGGTAAACACAGGCCCATCCTCAGAAAGCTCAGAACTCGGCTGTCTCTCTGCATCACAGAACCAAGGTAAACAAGGCTGAGCCCTTTGCTCAGAGCTTTAGAAAGGTACTCCAACACAACAAAGAGTGAGACTCAAGCTACAGTGACAATGTCACGGGTGTTGTTCAACTTCCTGCACTGCAGGCAGGTTTTCTTATTTGCTTACAGTTACCTGTTATAGCAAACATTTTTTTTTTTCTTTATCATCAATTTAAAAATCCCATTACACATACAAACCTGAATATACTAAATAAATAACGTGAATCACAAATTAAGCTCTACACATCCAAAGGACCGGAGAAGGAAAGCAATCATTTCCAATTTAGAGTCTGAGGCTCCGACTGGCAGTAAATATCCTAAAAGGCTGCAGAGCACACTTCTATGTCCTGCTCTGTGCACAGCTCATAATCACTAATATCTCTGTACAAGTGTTGGCAGAAAGTGTTCGCAGGGACAGAAATGTTGATGATTATCGTACATGACAGACAGCAGCGGCCTGATGGAGGCAAGAAGAGAGACATGAAGAGCAGCGAGGCTGGGTGAGTTGACCCTCTTCGGCTGAGGACAGAAGCTAAATATTTCAGCACCAACACATCCAGCACATGTAGCACAGCTCTTTTTCATCTATGGAGATCAGAGGGAGCAGGTGCTGTGTCTGGGAAAGCTTTCAATCAGGAGTATATTCAACCACAATGTTTCAGCTTCAAAACTCACCACAACATGCTGATATATTAACCAGCATCAACTCAAACGTTCATACCGACACTGACAGGTGAATAACACTGACTATCTCTCCTTCACTGCGCCCGTTCGTAAGGGGGATGCATTTTTTTCTTCAAAGTTGGTTAGATAGAATCAAGAAAACTGGGCAAATGGGCTAAACTACTGGTTCAGATCATCTCCAGAGAACGTAGCTCTAGTGGGGGGTCTGTAGTCATCTATTTAAAACACGTTTAAGCAGAGAGCCGTGGTCAACCAACGACAGGGTCGTGGTGGAGACGGCACACCGATCTGTGTGTGAAGTGAAAGCTTGGCATGTGAGGTCTGATCCAACAGGTGAGCTACACTCTTATATCCTTAAGCAGTAACTAGTGTTGCGCTGATGCCATTTTATGGCCCAGATACCGATACCTGGCTGTGCAGTATCAGCCGATACCGATACCATCATACGTTTGAAATTGATGTGCGTGTGTATGTATATATATATATATATATATATATATAGATGAAGAACTGAATACTACTTGGATGTAAAATAAATAAATAAATAATAATCATGGCTTTGTCAAGCTGCTGCCTACCTTTGTGAAGCAGGAAAAAGACTAATACAAAGTGAACCCAGTAGAACTTTTTACTGCCTATCTGAAATTGGTGACAATAGTTAAATAAACTTTTGTCTCTCAAAATGGTATCAGTGCCCTATTTGTCGGTACTCACCGATACCACCATTTTAGTAGCCTAGTAGTAGCCTAGTAAGCCTAAGTAGCGCCACCCGCTAGCGGCCAAAATTATTTTTACCTTTGGGTAGTCTAGCCTCAATCAATGCCCCAGGCCCTAGAACTGGCGGGCCACTCATAACCCAGAGATGTGTTTTGAACTTCTGGATGCAAAGCGGGTGGGGTTTTGAGGGTGTGACGACAAAGCTACGCAACGTTGGAGAAAGCAACAACTATTGAACGTTTGACTCAGCTTTGGATTCAGTTTTGGAAGGATTAGACTTGGGGTTTTTATTAAAACATGCACAGGAAGAGGCTCTACACTCTTCATTTTTAAGAAGGACGTATTCGCCGTTTTACTGACAGGCTGTTAATTTACACTCCCACACCAGTTTTCTGTCGCGTTTACTACGTCAGTCAGTTGCGCTCATTGGTCAGAGCGTTAGCCAATAGGCACAGACATGGTTTGAAAAATAACGGGTTGTTCTCATCAACAATCTCCCAATGTTGCAAATATGGGCCAGACTAATTTAGACATTTAATCTCACATTTAGTCTGGTTTATCAGGCAACCATTTTAGTGCAGTATTGGGGCCCTGCCAGATACTAGTATCAGCATCGGTGCAGCACTAGTAGTAACTGATAACTGCTTTCTTTCAGCAGGAAAAAATAAATAAATAATTGCACCATAATACAAGGTGAAAATAATTTACAAAATGTTTGATGAGCAAATCAGATTTGGGGGAATTAATTATGGCCTCAGAGTGCCAAAACTCTGATCCAATCAACAATACTTAAGATGTCCTGGACAAAAGTCCAAACTTTAATCCTTCAAAGAGTAAAAGGATCATCTGCAAACATCTTGGAGCCCGATACCATAGCTTCAGGCGTCTGGAAGCGGCGAGGGCTTCATGCTGCGACAAATCCTATTGTTAAGCCTGATTAATGTTGAAAAGAAAGATGCATCAAAGGAACAGAAAAAAAAACTAACATTTCAAATGTGTTAACAATGGATGGTTTTCCACCTGGTTTTTAAATGACTTCTCTGCTTTGATTACATTTAATTTTGTGTCCTTGTTCAAAGTATTGACTTATTAATAACAATAAACTACCCAGAGGTTAAAGAAATAAACATGTTATTCTAAAGCCATACTTACAAAGAATTTACAGAGAACTTTTCTGGATAAACTGCACTTAAATATTTTATCTGCATGTCATTTTATACATCTTCTAAAGGTATGTGGATATAAATCATCAGATTACACACCGTCACAGGCATTTATACATTCAAAGCTCCCTGTAAAGCAAAGCCTGAGTCTGACATTAAAGGCCTTTGTTTGGCTGTAGTTATCACCACTCCACAGGCAGGTTATGTTTTTGAGCATCTGCACCATCCGTGCCTGCGAGTATGCCGCACAAAGCACAGCGTGACCTCATCCAGACACCCTCGACATCCAGAACTGATGGTCGCAGGCGTTTCTGTGTAAAGATTTTAGGTTTGGCATTTTTCTACTGCGAATGTGAGTGAATATTAGAGGGACAACAGCAGCTCCATGAACAATGGTAGCATGAGCAGAACAATTGTTTCTTTGACGGCGTTTGTTTGTGGTGGTGGGGAGACAGGAAATGAGATCATGCTGAGGGCTCTTGCTGTGTACGCGGAAGGCTTATCGAAGAGCGGGCCGAGGCTGGCAACAGAATACCAATCAAGTATTAGCCAGTCAGGCTTATGGAAATAAGACCGAGTTCATTCAGTGTGGAGCATCAAAGTGAGGTGGATCCTGGTTACACCGGGTACCATCATCCTGATCAATCTCTGCATTTCTCCACATCTTCTCACTTAAACTGAACTTAAACTAGCAATAATTTAAAGCTGCACATTTCTCTGGTTCCTCAGGCTTTAATTAGGTTTTGCTTCAGGTACATCTTAAGAGTTTAAATTAACAGAGCTATAAAAACGATCTGATATAACTTGCGTAACCTGCACACATATCCTACTTTCTACATCCATTCATAGCCCCTGGCAACCGCGCAGGCTTCCCTTTCCTCTTTCACTTAGAGAACAGGATCCTGCCTTTCCTGATGTACTTATCTACCATTCTCATGTAGCGCAATTCTCTCCAAATACTCAGATCAATCTTTGGTTCACACATAACCCCTTTGGCCATCAGTCCCTTTAAATCACTCATTCATTGTTTACAGCTTCCAACATCCACAATCCTTTTTTTAGTAGAAATTTAGAAAAGTCAGCTAGGGACCAAAATTAGGTTATTTTAAACTTGATCCAAATAGATCATGATTTTAGTGGAAAATTAAACATGTATAACCCTTTTTCCAAACTCACTGAAGCTAAGTACTTAAGAGCTCTTGCAAAGTGACTCTCTGCTGTGATAAAAGTTGTTAGAATGGGGGGAAAAAACTCAAGTTAGCAATTTTCAGCATCAAAGTCAGAAAAAGCACAAAAATTTATTTATAAAAGGAAACTTTACTGTTGGCTGTTTATTCAGGCTCCTGCAGAAAAGCAGAAAAAATACCAAGCATATTAAGTTATGGGGATATTAGATCTACAGACAAGCATATTGTTGAAAACACAAATGACCATTGTGCTAAATTTTGCAAAAATACTACCAGCAATATGTTTAAGACCCTTTGGTAACGTGCTGACCTGCTCAAACTCCCATACTGTGATGCCACCTAAGCCCAACAAGAAAAGAAAATAAAAAGAAGAGGGAATTCAAAAGAATTGATTATTTGGAGTTAATTAACTTTAATATCTGATGATCGGGTGAACTGCTGTGTTTCTTTCACAACTTTTCAATAATGTTTGCAGATCTGCTCTCTATTGGACAGCTTCATTCTGAGCACTGAAAGATCTCACTATATTGAAAGATGCAGAGAGTGAATCTGTTTTTTATTGTTAATGCTTTTAACTCAATTTAAAAAGCTAAAAAATAAGGTTAGTTATCGTTATCTTTAAGCAAATAATGTGTAATTTCTATCAGGTCAAAACAAATGGAAAAATAAACAGTTAAAAGGAAGCCCACAACATGTAACCATTTTATGTTAAATGGCTCAGAATGAACTACAGTGTTAAGGAAGTAAAAATTAAAGATTTAAGCAGCCAATTCAATTCCCCTCTGAGTCCTTCTGGTGTTAAATCGCTCTATTTGTCATACCTGGTGTGCTACACCTAATTTATTTGTGAATACAACCAGAGTTTTTTTTTTTAGGGCTACCAACAAGCCGGTAACAAAATAGATTCAGAGTAAAGGGAGTAAAATTTATTTGAGTCGTTTTTTAGAGAAAGATAAAACATTTTTTATGCATCTATATATATATATATATAAAAAACACAATTAAATCTCTGTAACTGTTGCTCTTTGTGTCTATTAAATGGGGGCATAGGGGAAGGGGATTTATATGCTAAACATTATCATCAACCAAAGGGAATAAATCCTTGCCAATCATTTTCTTTCTTTAATTATTCAGCAGTGCCCCCGTTGTACTGGTCTCAGAAATCCTCTATCAGTGGGATCAGCCCTGTGAACGCTGTATCCGACATTGCAGATAAAAGCTGACACCGTGTCCCCAGTGACACTCCTGATCCATGTGTGGTCAACCTGTTTCCTTCGTCCTTCCTCCTCGTTTTTCCCACATCTCTGCCTCTTAGCTTAATGATGCACAGAAAGACAGGGTGAGACTGTTCACCTACAGCTTCAAAGCTCCACTATGCAAGCTGTTGTTAGCTGTGAACCAATTACTCCTCTAAAAGCTTACACTGTTTTTCATTTATCATGTTAAACGACTAATTTTTTTTTTCACCCTTGTTTAAGTTATTATTTAATTGCTTATCGAATAGGTAACTAGAAAGCCATCAGTTCATTAAATATTGTCCCCGTCCATAATTGCTGCATAGCTGCAGTTATTAAAACCCTCCAGCCTACCACTCTGAAGTAGGTTGAGGTGTGTGTTTCGGCACGTTGCCAGCACTGGTAATGAGTTAAGGGGGTCAGGAGGATATCAGAGGCTGGCATGATAAGTGATGACACCCTCATGGGAACAACTTTAATGACTTTCCCTGACCAGAGAAAATGGACAAGGAAAGTCTGGACAGTTTTAGCGCAGAGAAGGAGTCTAGGTTGTGCCATCTATTAGTCTTTTCTTTTGGTTCACTTTAAATTCTCAAACATTTATCTTGCAGTGAAAATCCACAGCACAATAACTCAAATGTCTCCACTTCAACCTGGTCCACCCTGAAATACTTCACATTGGATCCAGCTAAAACAGTAAGAAGCACACCATCAATGTGCTCAGTGATCACACTCTACAAACACTGTGGATGTGAGTGAAGATGGCAGCTGGAGGTTAGTTCTGTTCAGAATGAAGGAGAAAGAAGCAAATGAGACAAGTTATTTCTAAGGAAACCTTTTTTTCCCTCAACAGTGTCAGAAAGAAAAGAGAAGGAAATAGGTTTGTTCCTGTATTGATAAAAGCTGGATTAGGACATAGAAGAAGCATCTTGGAAATATCAAAGTAAAGGGTATGATACATTAAAAACCCAGCAGCTGTTTGCAGCTTCTAATGCTCACCATGCTGATCACTTAGACTAGATTATTAAGATTGTTTTAATCCATTTCTAAAATCTGTTTGTCTTGGACATTAATGCTCTCACTCATTTTGCATGATGATTTCTCACAGCAGGAAAGCTGCAAAAATAATATCCAATCATGTTCTTGTATCTTCTTACATTATAGTACAGAAGAAAAACCTGTTATTGCTTTAAGCAGAAAAATATGGACTGGTAATGATCTGGTTTGTGAGAACCCTCCCAATCTGAAAAAAGAGAAAAGTAAAGGAACAAGAGCAGGTTAGAATAGCAAACATGCTGTAATAGATGGAAAAAGAAACGAGTGGAGTAGAGAAAGGTTCTGAAGGATGTATTTGAAATATGATGAGCGGAAAAAGGCAAATTGTTTCATTACAAAAAAAAAAAAAAACATTTCAGGATAAAGTGAGTTCAAAGTTAAAGAAATATATGAATAAATATAATTTTCCTGTTTTAACCAGCTCAAGGAAAATACAGAGCTGGAATAATTCACTCACTGTTTGGGTTTTTACCATTTTCCTTATGTTTTATATTCTATTTGTGTTCTAGAATCCAAAATAATTACACGCCTACTACATAAATCTGGTGAGACACCAACATTGTAAGTTCTGTCATTATTATCGTTGTTGCTTAGGGCTATGGAATATGCACTTATCT
This sequence comes from Cyprinodon variegatus, assembly GCF_000732505.1. Lineage (NCBI taxonomy): Eukaryota > Metazoa > Chordata > Actinopteri > Cyprinodontiformes > Cyprinodontidae > Cyprinodon > Cyprinodon variegatus. Next base: position 141,018 of record NW_015150968.1, on the reverse strand, counting down.
CAATAAAGGTGATGATTAAAAAGAAAAAGCATTATTTGTTTACAGCTTTTCTTAAATAACTGTATGGCTGTGACTGCTTATCACAGCAACCATAGGCCCATAAATCATTCTATTAAATACACATTTAAATTTCGCTTCTTCTTAAGGACATCAGCTGCATAAAGAAGAATGATTTATTTCACTAAATATCTCATATTAACCGCATTTAATCCAGTTTCTCAAATTTTTCCAATCCTCAACATAAAAAATAAAGTAAAGAAGGAAAATGGATAAAAACTCAGACAATTCTCCCATTATCTGAACTTTTTAATTTTAATTATTTGACAAAAAAAACAAGTTTAACAGGAAGGCTACTCGATTTTAAGTTAATTTAAGTGCATTTAGGGGGAGAGGGGGTATGAAAAGTAAGTTTTACTTCTTCATACCCCTTTTCAGACAATTTCCATAAACCGACAGGTTTATTTGGTGGAGGGTTTTGTTTCCATTTATGTCAGGTGACTTTAGTTAGTTTTAAAATTGGTGGGGGGTTTGGTTGTTAACTAATCTCTTTTGTGTGAATTTTGTTGATTCATTTATAGTTGTGTGTCAAAAAAATAGTTTGAAATAAATTCTTATTCAATCATTCATTCATTCATAATCATCATTGATACTATAAAATGAATTAAAATAGTTATCATGATTGGAAAATTATCATGATAATAAAATAAATACCCTACCCTAGTGTTAGTGTTATTTTTGTTAGAAACTGATAAGTCTAGTTTCATCTGTGATCCTGGGGTTTATGCAGAGGGAAGGGATAATGTCAGTATTAGGAGGAGGAAGGAACATATGATCAGGCTCAGAAGAATGAGGAGAAGTTAATGGAAAAACAGACGGCGAAGGAAAGAGGAGCAGGAACCACATGTCCAGGTGCATCAATGATTGGGTTTGTAGTACGTCTCCACATGGAATATATTATTTTCTCAGATCAGGAGATCGTTTTCCAAATCTAAACTTTTTTATATCTGAAAACAGGCTTAAATTCAACCAATTTAGGGCTAGCTTGTATTCAGGATAAAACTTTGGTTTGTTCCACATTATTTGAAGCCCACTCACCGAAACAAAATCCAGTGGAAAACTCTGCACCCCTGAAAGATAATTCCCTTATTTACTGTCAGCCAAATTTATAAATGTACCACAGACCTAAAGATGGATAAAATCTTTCATGAAGCTTTAATTTTTTTAAATTGACAATAAAAGACACAAATCTTTTGTCTAAAATAAAGTACGTCGTCTCAGAAATGACAGATACAGTGTCTGCTCTTTAATGAACAAAAGTGATTTCTAATCCAAAACTGAATATTGTCCCTGGGTAACATGATCCAATTAAGAAAATATGCAGATCTCCTCGAGGCTATTTAGTAAACGATGACTGTTGGGACACAAAGCGGGGAAACTGGAGCTTAAAGGGGTTCCATTAATAAGGTAAACAATTTAAAGTGACAGAACTCCAGGAAAATCATAAAAACAGAAAACGTCTGACATAGACCTTCCTCTGCGGGTGTTTTTACAGTCCCGTCTTTGAGAATCAATCACTTCTTTGCAAGGTCTTCAAAGCTTGTGAGCGCGGATCTGTTGACCGCTTCTCAACAGCTGAGAGTCCCGTTTCACCGAGTCAGCACAGCAGAGGTGACTTCTGCAATCACACGCGTGTTTGCAGCCAGCAGCTAACCAGTCCCCTACAAACCGCAACGTTCTGCTTCAACAAATACAAATACTATACAGGGGATGGAGCAGAAACAGACGGGCATTCAAAAAGACCTGCGACGCTTCCGATCAGATCCCTGAAGGTCAGCGGAAATGACATGCAGAGCTGTCAGTCAGCTGCCTACCACTGTGCATGTGCTCGCTCGTAGAGAAGCAGAGCCATAGATACCATTTAATTGAAGGTTGAAGTTATCAGATAGCATGCGACTCAGCTGTCAGTCAAGGTGCAGTCACCGCGGTGACGCTTGACAGTGTTCTGCACCACTGACGACATCAGGAAATGGCTGACTTTCAAGAATGGTGAGGGGGCGGTTAGACAGACACACGGGCAGACAGAATGATGGTGATAAAGTCATACTCACAAACACATTAGGAGACTGGTGAGGGGAGGGCACAGATCAGAGGAGGGCACACACTTAAGGGAATTAGAGCAGAGGTGGGCTGGCAAGGAGAGTTATTCTGGTAGAGTCAACATCCTGCACTAGAACCAGGCATCAGGACAATCTAATTATCTACAGAGAAACCTGGACCTGGCACCTGGAGCTGGTTTGACAGGAGCGCCAGTGAGGGAGTGGGACCATAGCCTAAAAAGATGGCAAGGCAGTGTTGAGTTGTGTTTTTAAATCTGAGGAAAATGAGACTGCCAGTTTTCCTCAAAGATAAGGGAGAGAAAAAAGAAAAAAGAAAAAAAAGCATCAATGCTGCCAAACTTTCTATAGAAGATGACTCGATGCCAAATCACAGAACATCATTACCTGCTTTCACAGAAAAATCTGGAGAGTAGTCAGCAAGACATGCACCTCTGGATATTTTTAAGAAATCTGCGATTTGGGAAATCAGCTTGAAAGTCTGAGTCCTCAGCAGGGTTTCCTCTCCTTCAGCAGCCAACACAAAGTGACACATTTCCCTTCCCTCATTATTCATTTATTGTCTCTCTCTCATTTTGCTTCATCCACTCCCATACCTTGCATCTAATTAGCTGCGCTTTTTAACGTTCCTAAAAATATTAACTGGATATGAACACATCCTGACTCCCTTTGTTCAGACTTCTTAAATCAAAGAGCACGTTGAGCTCAGCTCCTGAGGGAGAAAGTCAGCAGAGCACTGCAAGATATCCTCTGGTCGTCTACAGCACAGATACCCAAACCCTATTTCTTTCCTCTAGCAACAGATTTTCTTTTCTTTAGGTTGCAATGGTTGCATTTAAGGCTGCACCTTATAAGGGAAACATGCAAATACAATTGTGTTTCTAGAGGATCACAAAGATGATATTCGTTGCCGTTAACAGTTTTCTCTCTCAAATTCATATCAACGTGAGGATAATGGGCAGTTCAGCCTAGGCTTGTCCCGATCCGATCCACGTATTAAACGTGTGTGAGATCATGCACAAGCCCATTTCTCCTGCTGCACAATCTGTTTAAAAGTTACTGTTTGTATCGCTCTTACAAGCTTACTTTCCAAAAGAAGATTTGCAGTAAGTAAGGGGGACGAGCGCGTAGGACGGCTTTACATAAACATATCACCAGAATGATTGACCATTAGGAGGACCACTTATTTTTAGGATCCACCCGGAAACATAAGAACCTGCACTACAGCTTTAACTGGACTGCTTGTTTTAGAAACTTTTTTGGATGTTACCTGAATTAAACAACTGTAATTATTAAATATTTTAATGCTATTAATATATAGTAACACTCAATAGCAAATCAATAAATAATATTGCTCACATACTTTTTTTTTTTAATCAGTCGTTGAGTATATAAATAGATCTATAGACATGTGTATGAAAATGAATACAGGATTGGAAAATATAAAGGTTTGTGTCAGTGCAGGGATGCAGACATGGACAATTCTTGGTTATCTTCGACTTCATCTTTGACCTACTTTTGGGGACAGCAGAAGGTGGCACTATGAACGTGTTCTAATGAGAGCGGTGAATGAGAGTCACACAGGTCTAAATATAAATGAGCTGTGAAAGAACATAGCAAATGAGAAGCAGATCGCTAAGAAGGCTTTTGTTTTAGTCACAGATAAAGTGATCTTAGACTCATTGCAAAAAGGGTTAGCTTCTCTCTAGTCTGGAATGAGCAGGGATCCAAAATGCTTCTCTCTACAGGATTTCTCCTATTTCATGTAGGCACAGTTTTATAGTTTTCTGTGTTTTCCCCTCAGCATGCGACTGTCTCTCTATGGGAGGTTAGGTGTGAGAATGAGACGACATCAACAATCAACCCATTATCGCATCGTAGCTTTCTAAATCGTACAGGATTAAATAAAGAATGGAAAAAAATCAAGACTATATAGCCCATCTATCCGTCTCTACCACACATGCATAGTTTTGCACAAAGTAGGATTTATTTCCTTGTGTTTGCCTCCTGGCAGCTCCTTCCTGGATTTACTGTGGTCCTTCCTTCTCTACTTAATGATCTCATGTGGTGGACTGGTTTATATATAGATACATCGGCACTAAAACAGGAGTAAGAAATCTGTGCCGTGTCATTTTTAGGCTCCTACAGGTATGTCTGAATCTTCTGTAGTCATCATGGCCACCATGGGGAACCCCAATTAATTTAGTAGCTTCCTTGACAGCACATAAACACAACGGAGTTACCGACCCAATTCTGCACCAAGCACAGCCCGCAGAGGTAGCAGAGGGGTCATACAAGGATGCTGCACATCACACCATATATGTGGGAGTGATTTAGTTAACATGCAGGCAGAATGTTAACTCTCATCTACAGTGACTTCAGTACAGGTTCAACCGGTGCTCGGCACACTACTTAAATGTTTAAAGGTGTGGCTTGTGGTCTTTCTAAGTAAAACTAAAAGAATCAAATTAGAAACGTGTATATAAGCTTATTGTGGACATTTAACAGGAACATATAATGACCTGATGGAGAGGAGCGACGTTGGTTCTAAGGTTAGCTGAATCTTATCAGACCCGTCAGGTGGAAAACACATTCAACCCATCCTGGTCTACAACCTGCTCCATATACTATCCTCAACAAGCAATATAAATATATCCCGAACTTAGAAACTTTTAACAGAAAATAGCTGCACAAGAAAAAAAAACAGGGTTTATACAGGAATGAGTAACTCTAATTTAATGCTTTTTAATGCTCTTTTAATGCTCTTAGAAATAATTTTAATGCCATCAACAAGTACCATGTAATATATATCGTTTTCCAGCCATTTTTGTTCAAATTTGCAATTTCCTATTCACTCAATTTTTCTGCGCATCAAGCTTCTTTTCCAAACATACAGCTTTTTTATCAACTGGAAGCAGTTCAGCGCAAATAAATTGCAATATAATAAATCTGATGAAATTGTTTTTATAAACATTCAAAAATAAAGTGTTTTAAATGCCACGATAATCACATTTAATACATTTTAATGCCAATTAAGGGTTTAATTAAAAAAATTATAATTTAATGACTTAATGATTTTTAATGACCCGCGGAAACCTGGAAAACATTTCTGTTTATTTGCATATCAAGAAAGAAAACAAATATGACTAATTAACTGTCAACATATAGTTTATATTAAGACCCTCTAAGAAAGAAATTATGTGATTATGATAGTATTGCTGAAAATTGGGATGATGCAACAAATCATAAATATGTTTTTGAAACTCGTCCCTCCTTTTATCCTTCCCTCAGTCGCCATCAGCTTTAGTTTCTCCATCACTTTATGTGCAAATCAGTAAGTGAATAACTTTGGAAATAAAATATATGACTAAACATTTTCTCAAAGTCATTAATGATTGCAATATTGCTGCCGTTACTGTCACACACACAAAAAAAATGCAATTTCATTTACTGAGCAGCTCTAGCCAATATTAGGCATTTTAGTTACAGGGGTGTAAACAGTTTTTGTTTTTTCAGTTGCTGCAGAAACTAATGGAGTGACTATACATTTTTCTTTTTATAGATTTATAAAGAACTGCTCCAGCCATACATGCTGCTACACTAATTTGTAAGATAAATCAACTCATTTCTTCATGGGATGTTGGAAATGATCATCTGATCATAAAAAAAACAAAACAAAATAAATAACCTTGTTTGTAAACCAATGTCAGACTTCCAAGAACAGCGTTTCAAAACCAACTGCAGCATACCTGCTCTACCTCAGCAAATGGACCTGCTATAAAACCCGCTTCTATACTCCTTTTTATTTAAAAAACAGAACTGTTCCACCACAAGCATGATTACTTACAAAATACAACTGCTTTAAGGGTGTGTTTTACTTAGATTTTTGCCCAAGAAAACTAGATGGTAAATAAATACAGGTGATGGAATTATAATAACTGTAATTCTGTTGTAAAGGCAATGCATCGTTTGTCTTTATGTTTCTACAGGGAGGTAAAAAGACCCCCCACAATGACAACCTGCAAAGACCCAGTGACATTGAGATCGTGGAGTGCAATCAGCTGGGTGTTCGCCTTAACAAAAAATTGGACTGTATGCTGTTTACAGGAAGAGTCAGAGCACACTCTACTGCTGAGACCTTTAGGAGCACTGGGTGCACTCCTGGATTATTTAATTTACATTTGGGATTAATATAAGAAGTTTCAAATTGAACTGAAGACTTTTTTGATTCTGTGGTGGCATCAGCCATTGGAGCAGCAGCTCATCCACAGCTGAGAGAAAGCAGCTGGAAAAGCTAATCAGGAAAGCCAGCTCTGTCCACTGATGCTCCTTCGATCCAGTACAGGTGGGGAAAAAAAAATAAAAACCCAGAAGAACTCTGGGAAAAATAACAAACACCATTTTTGGAAAGTCTCCAAACCCATGCAGGGAAGCTGCTGCAGAGCTGGAGAGCGCTTTTAGCAACCTTTAATTATCAAACTCTGTGGCATATCCCTTTGAACCTGTGTGTGCTGCTTTTAATAACTACCCAGTATTTTTAATTTTGTCCCTTCTGTACAGCCCCTTATAATTTCTGTTTTACATTTCTACCCTTTTGTGAATTTGAATTATTCCATTCATCCGTCACTTCACTGCTGTGACATCTGAACGTTTCCACTTAAGAGCAATAGAGTATATCTGTATTCTATTCAAACTGTGAGCAGGAATAACTAAGGTGTAGAGCTGATCCACTTACGTCTGGGTACTCTTTGACAGGCACAAACAGTTTCTCCTGCAGGTGAACGATGGGTCCGATGGGTTCAGGCAGCTCCAGCGGGTGTTTGTCCACAAGGCCGTTCACTGAGTCGCTGTACATATCTTTACGCACTCTGTTGATCTCTGGAACACAAATAAAGGAATTAAAGATTAACAAGATGGTTTTAGGATTTTAGTAAAATGAAATGAAATGCTGTCAGTTCGATTCTGGCCTATAGGAAGAAGAAGTTAATGCAGTATATAAGAGAAACAGAAAACTAATGTTTTTTTTATTATTATTATTATTTTATTTTGAAGCGTCCAAGTGTTAAAGACTATAGGAAAATGTTGCAGTGTTGTTGTAGATTTACATAATAATATTGGGAGCGCTTAACTGACATTTTGCCTTATCTTCTTTTTTCTTTATTAGAGCCAATAAGACTTTTCATGACTAATTGCAATTTCCTGCTTTCCATGAGGTCAAATCAGCTGATTTAAAGAAAAACTATTTTGTAAGAACAACATAAAGTACAAAGAGTGCTACAGATTTGATGCTGGGGATGGGAGTTTTGAATCCCAAAAAAAAATGAAGGGATAACAAGATTATCTCTTAACCTTTAACTCGTTTTTATCAAAAAGATAGATGGAGCAAACTGGAACTATGCATAATTGGACCAAAACTGCTGGGAGGTTGTGGTTCTGAAGCACTTGAGGATTAGTAAATGATTTTTCATTATTTGACGAGTCCCCTGAATCTGTAAATTCAAGATCGCTAAAGAATAAATATTTTTCTTTGTGAGGAGTGAAGGGCAGTATGACATATCTGCAAACAGATAATAAACTTGAAACATAACAGCCTCCTATAGCATCCAAGCAGTCATTTGTGATTGAAATATTCCACATACCGATTTCTACTTGATATATTGTGCATCTGTATTACAGGTGTATAACAGAACTCCTTTTAGCAGCAAAATGATTGTTTCTTTCTTCCACCTCAGCAGAGGCTGCTGTTGGCCACAGCCATCTGAGTGAGAGGCAGATAACAGGACCAGACAAACAATCAGCTTCTGTATATCCTGCCTTCACTTCTGATCCAACCGTTGAACCTTTTCTGACAGAACCACAGCCAGCAGAGACCTCTAGCTATTCCACACACACACACGCTCATTTCTAAACCCCATTATCAGCTTATTGTGAGACAAACGCCTTCCCACAGGAGTAGAGGAAGAAAAGCAGATATTCACAAATGTCCATGAGTGTGAAAATGTCACAGAAGATTGACAGCAGCAGTTATGACATGCATTAGAAGACAAAAGACTCCAGTTACACCCTCGCTTGCCAAGTTGCCATTACTGTACAATTATACTGTCCAAACGCAAGAAGAGCTGGGGAAAAAATGGATCAATAGGCAGATCAACAGAGACAGCTTTGAGTGAGGAAAGGCTAGGAAAAAATAACCTTCATGAGCTTCAGAAAAGGACGCATGGATGTTGGGTGGTAATGTCAATGGCACCATCCTCTGTAGGAACTTCCAAATTAAACTGCAGCTAACTATAGATAAAGGTCTGTTACCATCAAAACACGAATGGAGGTAGGCCAGACTTGCATAAGGTTTTACTATCGTTCTGCAGCTTTTTTGTTTTAAAGCTACAGCATTCCACCATCGAATCTATTAAGAATAATTTTTCATACTTTCCAACGCACTATAAGAAGCATCTTTAAAGTTTCTGAAAATTGCAATATAAGGAGCCATTTAATTATCCAATGGAATAAAGCAGCTGGAATTTCCTGTAAGAAAAAGAAAGGATCCTGGAACTTATTTCATTATTTGTATTGTTCCAGAGTGACTCTTTCAGGTTGCATGGCCCGAGCTCTGCTGGATCCATAAATATTCTCAGTCTTTTTATAAGATGACTTCCTCCGGGCATCAAACCCAGAAGCGAGATTATATCACTTCTACTCTAGATACAAAGCCACATTATGCCCTAATTTGAGAGCTGTAATTGCTAATAATCTCTACAGTATTAGAGTATGATAAAATTACATGTGTTTTTCTTCAAGAGAACATTTATAGACAGACAAAAGCTGTGCACACATGCTGCATCACTGGAAAAGCATGGAAGAGCTAAGCTTAGCCCATTAGCTGATGCCAAAAGCTAAATGAGAAGAAAACCACAGCTAGTAAAGACTTTTTGTCCCCTGGCTAAAAGGGCCAAAAAAAAAAAAAAAAGATACCTTAATCATATTTGATAGAGCAACCCAACAAGCACCAGTAGCAATTCTACCTCCTCTAAATTGTTATTTCCTCTTGCTGAAATGCCACATTAACATAAGGGGGCTGAACTGGGCCATCAGCAGAGACGTGCGGCATTTGACAACCTCTAATTTTAGCGCTGCAACTCTTTTCTGAAGTGCTGCATTCACCTAAAAATTACCCCCTGCCTTACACGGCCAACAAAAATCATTTATCCATACGTCCACCCCGGCAGAAAAGCTCATAAGTGAGGATATGTGGGTTTTGAAATGTGTATTCTTACTTGAGTGCATTGGGATGTGTTAAAAAGAAAAAGAAAGCAAACAAAAACAAAGAAAATAAAATGGAGAAATAAGATGCAAATTTCTCTTGAACTTTGGCATTAAAATAAAAAAATATACATTTTTAGAACATGACCTCTGAACTCCTTTTTAGAACAAACAAGATGATAAAGAAAAGCTAACAGGAATTATTATTTGTAAAAAGCAGTAAATGTGACTGCTGCACTAAGTGCTGCTTGGTGTGTTTGTAACAGACTGTGCAAAGCTGAGCTCTCGTTTCTACAGCATCATGGACGCCACTCTGGATGGGCAGCATTCAGAAACGGTATAAAAAAAATTTTTTAATCCTGTGGAGCCTGTTTTCACCTCTGTAAATCCTCTTATCAATAACGTAACAAGAAACACTTGGTTCTTAGGTGCATCCAGAGGAACAGGTGGAGGAACTTGAACTTTATAAAGGTGGACAGCACATTTATACCTTTGATGAGGGTTGTTAGAATCTGCAAAACAGGATACGAAATTATAGAAATGCTGACTCATATTCAAAAGATTAACTGACCAAAATAACCTTTCGCTGTGGTGCCAGTAAATGTATACAAGGAAGGAAGTTATAACAACTTCAGACAAACCCATCCATTCTGGCTCCTTCCATTTTTTTATCTTTTTTTTTGCATTTAGTAAGTGGTCATGCAAAAGGCATCAAATATGTCCAAGATGAGTGCTTTAAAGTGAATAATAAATTTCATGTAGAATACAAATCACTGAGATTAACAAGATTTCTGAGTAGCTGGTATGACCAGTTTTTTCCTTCACTTCTTATTTTGGGCTGGAAACTAGTGATTATTTGACCAAATGATTAATTGTTAAATAATTATTTCAATTAATCATCAGATAGTAAAAGGTGCCTTAAAGAAGACTTTATGCAGAATATAAACCTGGAGATGCTAACACTAAGCTTGCTGAGGAGTTCTGGATAAAGCATATTCACGAACATATTCTTCTTAAATACTAAACATTTATATATCTTTTACAATTTTGGCATAATAACTGCTCTGAGTGGGATGCGTGTGTCAAGCGTCTATATACTCCAGTTAACGATTAACTGATTACCAAATGACACTATTATTTTATTAATCAATTAATTACGATTAATCTGATTAATTGTTTCAGGGCAAGTTCACACAATCTACAGTATGACAGATATTTGTATGGTGATCTCTAAGTGAGCATTATGTCGAAGGGACACACAGAGCACATAATAAAGGGATCCTTCAGGGTTAAACTGGAAAAAAAAAAAGAAACAATAGAAAGGACATTAACCATAACATTATAAGAGGGAATTGCAAGGTCAAACAGCTCGCAAAAAGAAGTGGAATAAGAGTAAAACTAAAACTCCCAGAGCAGAGTGTACGTCTCTAGACTCTTACTTCTCATTTCTGCCTTAAAGTTAAAAAAGAAAAACCTCACTTTATCCATCTTACTTTTTGTTTCGCTCAGTTTCGGGGATTGTCAAAATTTAAAGTGAAAAGGAAAATGTTACAGACAGCACCTGCATATCTATCTGCCCTGTGTCAGGGAAAGAAATGATTTCTCCTCATCTTCTGCTATCTTGGCCATAAGGAGGGAGTGTACCCAGAGGGAGAGAATGATGACAGGTGGAGCAGACCAAGAGCTGGCTGAAGAAAGGAGGAGGGAAAAAAACTTTTTTTAAAACATCGAAACACTCAGAGTTGTATTAAAAACAATGGGCAGGTCCAGGAGGACCTGCTGTAATCAGGTTAAAGACAGGTGAGCATCACACAATGAGAAGTGCTCTATAGAAGAATGAGAACAGGTCCGCTAAGAGACCAAAAATAGACCTCCTCTGTAACTGCTTTGTCCTCAGCGTTTGGGCTCGGAGCCAACCGTCCTCTGACCAGGCAGTGCACCTCTGTCCTCGTGCAGAGGAGGGAAAAGGAGAGCAAACAAGTGTAATGGCCAAATAATCAATGCTGTCGGCTTTGCAAGAGAAAAGCTGCTTTGGGTGCCTTGTGATGCCAGGTATTAGCCTGATAAAATCTGGCACCTGAAACAGATCGAGTCTAACACCAATTAATCTTTAAGCCAAAATGATCAAATGTTCAAACTCGGCAGATTTTTGAATGGGTCTTCCTTTTGTGGAGTGATATAAGATCAGAACCGCATGGTGTTTAGAATCCGCCCATCTTTATCTGTGTGTACATGCTGATGTGCTCGATCCATGATATCAACTGGGAAGAGTGGAAGTTTTAAAAAGCTAAAGTTAAGGCTGAAGACATGAGCTTCCTTCCAGAAGACGCTGCAGCAATCATATATTCACCTAAATGTGCCAGAGCTAAGTAAAAACAAGACTCTAGGGAGAAACACGCCTTTCCACTTTAAAGCAGAGCACTTTAGCTATCACAAAGCCTGGTTTCCCTTTGCAAAGGGAAAGGATTTGCGTGTTTAATGCGTTCCTGGCCTTTATTCATGGCATAGACAACTTTATCCAAGATGACACTCCACCTCAGCCGTTTAGGGGTCTGACAGGCCAAGCATGTGGGAGAGAGGGTAGACTGTGCATATCAGGGAGAGACTAAAGCACACCGCGTCTGCATTTCTAGGATTTATCAACAACTCACAGCTTGTCTTTCCTCTTCCCCTCTCTCCATCTCTCTCTACTTGCAAGGTAAAAAAAAGCATTTCTTTTCAGTTCAATATTGTCTTGGTTCTCCAATCTTTCATGCAGAGGCAGACTCCAGCTGCACAAATCCTTTATATTCATACATTTACTTCCTGTTCCTTCAATGATTTCACTGTTCTTGCAACAGGGTTAAGCAGGGTTTTTCCTTACATAAAACCATAAACATATGCAACTAGACATTCACGCTTTATATCTTTTTCTAACTTATTCTGGCCCAAATATATATATATATTTTTTATTATTTATATACATATTTATTTTTATTTTAATATCATGGGTCAGGTAAAGGACTGCTAACTCTACCTTTAAGGATCTCTGAAATGTCAACTCTAATCACTCTTCAGATTTGAGATGAGTAACATCACAGCTCTCTCCTCTAAAAACTACAGAACAATCATGGAAGAAAGCGCTTTTTATACATCATGCACATTTGTAAATGCATATAAGGAAATTAGTCATTTCTCCCCAAAACAGTGAGTAAAAACAGTGTTTTTATGTTTAGTTTTTTTTATGATTTTTTTTTCTTGTTTTCTTTTTAATGGATTTGGTTGGGAAATAAAAATATACATCTTTAAGTAAAGTCATTGAGCCCCTAAGTGTCTTCTAAGGGATTACAGGTGGGTTGCTATTGCTTGATTAGAATTGTATTAGAAAATATCTCAGACCAAAAGTTGTTCGAAAGTGACGCCACCATCAGTAATGTTGATTATAAGAAAATACGGAACTATTTTACTTTAAAAAAGGTCGAGAATTAATTTTAAAAACACAGAAAAAGATTTGTGAAAGACATGAAAAAACTATATGTAATTAGAACCCAACCTGTGTTTTTTGGATTTTAATGTCCAACTATTCAAAACAGATCTGAGAAGATCCTCAGTCATCCAGGTCATAGTCAATCTTAAAAAAATTCAGCCTAGGCAAATAGGCATGAAGTTTTCTAGAAGACCTTCCTTCCTGGATGAGAGGTAAAATTATCTTCTAAAAAAATCTTCATGTCCAGTTGCCTAGACTGAACTTTTTCAAGCTTATTTAGAGCAGAGTATAAACAAAGGATTCTGTCTGTTTTAGTATCAGATGTTGCTACTTTAATAAACCACAACAAAACAACTGTAAAACACCATTTCCCAGCCTAATTAAAGAAATAATATTGCAAAAGAGATTGCTAAATCAAACACCAAAGCTAATTTGAAAAACAATCTAAATAGGTAATGCTTTTAAAAACAGACTGATACCAAGGCCTGAGCTTAAAAGGAACAGTTGTGATTAAGCAAAATAAACCAATTTCACTCCCAAAGTGTCCATCTTCTGTCTGTTCCTCATATATTCTTCCTGTGTTACAAAACACTCACTGGGACAAAGCAAGAAGACCAAAGGATGCAATACAGCCAGGCTGAACTTTGGGCACAGGGAAGGAACGGGGATTTCCTCACAATTTCTTCCAGAGATTCAGAAACTGCTGCTTCAAGCGTTTTCCGTTCCCAAATCAACAGAAGAAATCTTCCACAAAAGACAAAAAAAAAATGTTTTCAAAACTTGCAACTACACAATGGAGAGCAAAGTTACGCAAAGCTGCAACATATGCGGACACATATTTAGAATTAAAAACAGATGGCAACCAAAGTGGAATATGAGAAGCTTATATGTCAGACTTTTACTCCAAAAAAGAACTGTTTTCATTTATTTTCCCTTTCCTTGAGCAACAATACAGGGTGGGGTTTATTTACACAGGGGATGCTTGCTGCAACTAGGCTTTTAAAGAGAACATGTCCTTATTCAACAACAATGTGTTTAAATTGTGTTTCACATCCTAAACTTGTACTTATTTGTACTTGACTGTATCTGCACAGTCTTCAGATATCTAATAATCGAGTAACTGATGTATTTTTGGAAAGCAAGATATCTGCTTTCAGTGCTTTCTACATCCGCTGTGACCTTTATCACGTCAGGCACCAATCTGCATCACATTTGACTTTCTACTGCTGTAAGATTGTTTCCAATAGTTAGAATTTTAAACACAACAATTGGAAAATATGACCATGTTGCTTTCCAAATAAAGACCATTATATAAATATTGCACATGAATGTTAAAATGGCAATATTTTAAATGAGGCACAAGTCAGATATCAATTCTGAAAATGACCAGGGTTTGAAAATTATAATTTCTTTAGATGATAATCAAAATTATCAACTCGACTAGAAACTTATAACAATAAATATCTGATAAAAGCCAAACCCTAATCCCAAAGAAAGAAAAAAAAAGAGATATTGATGGTTTATTTTCATTAATTTTATTTGCCAGGCTTAATTATATATTTTTTAACGACGTGAGCCTGTTTGCAAACATTGTGCAGGCCTAGTTTAAAGTATGTGCGCACCAAGACAGAAAGTTGAAAATGAACTATATTTTCAACTTGATCTACACCCTTCTTCACATTTCCATAAGATAACCTATTGAAAATGTTATTAGAAACATTAATTTACACAGGTATTAAAAATAGGTTATGCCAAACAATATTCAGATATACACTGAGAGCAAAAAAACAGAAGACTTCAATTGCTTTAGCAGTAAAAAAAAAAAAAGGTGAGCTGTAGCCCAAGGGGAAGCCTTTGTCTCAAAGACGGTGAGGTAGAGGCTTCAGGTTCATGCTTCTAAGTAGATCGGCCAGAAACTGACATGAAGGTTTCTGGACTCTCTCCCCGAGTCAGGTAAAAGAAGAAACACACAGCAGCAGCAAGTAAACAGCAAGGCAACAGAGCAGTTCTTCTATCACCCAAATTGAGGATGAGCAGAGCTTTTTATAACAGGGAGAAAACTGCTTAAACACAGTAAGAGAAAGCCAACTTTCCCGAAGCAAACAGTGTGGCTCAAAATCCGAGGCTTTCAGTGTGCACATGAACATATATGCCTCGGCCAACTGCATCCTTGAAAGCAGCACGTTCTGCTCTCTGATCCTCAATAATGAGCTGCAGCTGCCGTAAATAACAACACAGACTATATAACAACTATAGCCAACTAACTACGTTCTGGACAGTGTCTCCACAAAAAAGCATACACACAAGACATAAAAACAAACTCCTAACTAAACATTAGAACACCCACACACACAAGCTAATGAGCCCGTGTGCGTTTGTAGGCAAGGCTCCCCTGAGAGAATGAACCCACAGAAATAACGCTCCACATGGAAGGAGGAGGAAAACTGCCTCCGAGAAAAATCTGCTAAACAAATACTGCAGGAAGCTCCACTAACTTAACAATACTAGCCGCTGGTTTATGTTCAGTCTACAGATGGAGAGATTAAAATCAGAAAACTACAGATGCTCTGTGACAAGAGGGCGGACAGGGAGAGTAATAGAGCTCCAATAATCCGGATTATGAAAAACCAGGATTTAATGACTGAGACAGGAAATAACTTGTTAAACTGAAAGTACTTCCCAGTATGGAAAAAGAATACTAAGATTGCAACTGATACAATCAAGAGTATGATGTTTTTCAGGGTTCTTAGATGTTCAGTTATTTAAAAGTAATAATAAATAATAAATTTCTAGACTTTTTTGTACTAACACATTTATTTTTACCAGCTTGTAGATACAAACCACCACATAACCATGATAAGAGATTAATTTTACTGTAGCTTAATGATTCACATTCTAATGGGCTGGTTATCCTCCCTCAGCAGTGTATCGCAGTGAGCTTGTCAAAGACATTTTTGATTTATACTCAATATTGAAGTGTGGTCTGCACTCTTACTCCACACCACAACACAAGAGGGACGAACTAGCTGCAGGTCTAGATACGACCGAGGCCGTGAGGGAGTGGGGTATTTGTCCAACAACGGAGGGACATGAGGGTGAAAAAGAGCAGGGATCCAGGTGGAAAAAGGGTCCCAGCGTTCTAACGCACCTCGCTCTTTTAGCTGGTCCAACTTCACGAGTAGAAATCTTAACTAAAACGGACTGGAGTATCGTGCAGCTTTTGAAAAGTTGTTCAGGTCATTTCTACCCATTTGTAACATATGTTATAATTATTTTTATTGACGATGTGTGAGTCCGTAATACCACCTGCCTGTTGCGTGTCAGATCTAACGTTTTCCCAAGTAGTTTATCTAAATAGGACACTTTCTCTATCAGGATAATATCATCTTCATTAAGCACATGCCACAGATTAGGGAACTGAATGAGAGCAGTGTCCTTGATCTAAGAACATAGTGGATTATTTTGATAAGGATGGAACCATTGATGTTTCCTCATTTACAAACGTATATGATGTAATGATGTGGCATACTGTCGTATAAAATGCTTCTTTCACTGTGATTTGGGTCCGACTTCAATGAGAAGTGCCTTTTGTCTTTGAGCCTTTTGTTACACAAAGCAACTTCTCTGGTCTGAGTGAGATTACAATTTCTGACAAAATCTGTTGTCATGTCTCATGGTTATTTAATAAATATACGTTATGAGGTGTTATTTAAAGAGTTTGTTCCAAGTGATTGTTTTTCAGGAAAAGAGCAAGGGGAGAGAAAGCTTAATGTGTTAACAGAGAGCTTTCCTTTACATCTTTTAAAAAGCAGTTTAATGTTTTTCTTTTTGCACTTCACTCAGGCCCTTTGTAGCACTATAGAGAAAGTTCAAACTAAATCTTTTTGTTTTACGAAGAGGATATTAGTAGTCAAACAGACTTGTTGTGATGGTGAAGAAACATGCATTGATGGATAAGGGATCAACGTGGGGTGGGAAGAAAATCTCAATTAAATATGAAACAAATAAGAACTACATTGAATAAGTATTAGTAAAAACGTTTTCTTAAATACATGAAAGAAGGAGTCTGATAAACCAAACTTTTCAACACTAATTTTATTTATTTTTTTTCTCAGCTATGAAAGAGGGGGAGGCAAAATCTTATTGACCAGAGATAGGAATCGGCGCTTATATACCAAATTATTTCCCTTAGCTGTTCCCGCCATTTTATTTGAGTAATCACATTAACCAACAGTTTGTTATTTATCGGGTTGTTTTTTTAATGTCGAATAAAAGTTTGATGTAATAAATAAATAAGTTCCTGCAGTACCCGACAGGTCAAAATCAGAACTAGAAGGAAAGGTAACAGAAAAGCAGACATAAGCAAAAGAGAAAATGCCTGATTGATGCATTTCTAACCGTTATTTTTCTAGGTTTGTCAAAAACAATAAGGAGCGTGGAGCCTCCTCTGTCTGAAACCCTGAGAATATGTATTCTAAAATTGGAACATGTAGGTGTGGTGATGGCCAAGAACAGCAATCAGCAAAGCCATTTATCATAATCGGTGGCAAATGCAATGTTTTCTGGGGCTGTCAGCGTGACTGGATGCAGGAGGAGAAAAAGGTGCCAGACTGAATGGGGCTTTCTGTGACTGCTGGCAGTAATGGGGACAGCGTGGCATAAAAAAGTGTCAGAGCATGTTAGTTTGGTGATTAAACAAAGCAAACAGATGATGCAGACAAGGAGAGATGGAAAGACAGAGCTAAACGCCGAGCAAGAGGCAGGAACAGAGAGGAGAGAAACAAACATTGGGTTTGCAAACTATCAAACCTCTGGAGATGTTAGATTCTTATCCATGTAATATGATCATGCAGATGTCTGATTAAAATGAAATTAATTCTGCACGATGACCGCATTCTTAATGATAAGACTTTCAGTCAAACAGTCCTCCAACCTTAAAGAACACCTAATATGAAGATCATCACAGATTTACTAGTCAGTCTTTCAGCAATTAGAATCAACCCTTTTTCCTTCAATCACCTCTGACCTGTAAACAGAGCGGCAAATAGAAAAACAATGATTTTCTTTTTCTATTCATCCAAGTTTGAACCTTTCCTGGGTTTCTCAAAAAGCAGATCAAAGTCAGAAACTGATGCTTTGATGCTTAAATGAGAATAATTTAGTTTTTCCTTAAACCTACAGCTCAATTTTATCCTCATATTCAACTATGAGGGAAAAAAAAGAACAAGTTTTAAAAATATTGAGCAGATCAAACCTCAAACTGAACCAGACGAGCCTGAGAGGTGCATTTTAAATACAGATGTCCAGAATTAGCCAGTCAACAGATATCATGGTTGCATTTTATCTTACATCCACTAATGCTAATGCATTCTTCAGATCATATGAAGTGCAAGCAATAGTTATCCTGTTGGTAAATATTTCCTTTTTTTTGCTTAAATTTAGACTGATCCAACATGTGTCTTTACTGTGCCATTTCCATCGAGTAAATGAATAAAGAAAAATTAATCAATGAATACATCGGCTGCAGGCCTAAAAAACATAGCTTATGTCAAAATAAACGCCACCGGCCTCGGAGAACGTGTATTAGTTGATCTCTAATTAAGCACATAACTTAGAACTACCTATATTTTTACTCCAGAAACACATCAACCACAGCGCACGTTGAGTGAGTAAAAATCTATTCTGCTTTGATGAATAAATCAGGGTCATCTTGGCCTCGAAGATCAAACCAAGAAAAAGGGGAAGAAGAAAAAAGCCATAAAAAAGACTGGTGCATTTTAAGGTGAGTTAATTATCAGAGCCAGATGTAGCAATCATAAGAGCTAGAAAGAGGCATGTAGATGGAGAAGTTCAAGGTGGTGTCATGGACATTTGATAAAAAACATAACAGCTAAAAGTCCCACTGAGGTTTAAAATAAAAAAAAAATGATAGTTATCCTGAAACAAGATTGAGGTGTAAAGTAATTTAATATCTAGAAATGACTGCAAAATTATCAAACAGCAGCAAAAATATCAGACACAAAAATTTCAAAATAAGGAAATAAATGATATCCAGGCTCCACAAAGGCAAGAGCTGTTAGAGGAGTCCCTCCCGCTTCCAATCGGGCCCACACAGCAGAACCCCCCTTTTAAAGTAAAAGAGCTGCTGTTCGTATCTAGAGAGCTATTAGGACCCCAGTCTAAAATTAGAAAACGGGATCATCTCCATCTTTGATGATGTGGAACTGCTTTATGGGGCTATCTGTTAGTGGGGGGCGAGCTGGCAGCTCAATGAGCCAAGGCAGCAGCACTTCTGTGCACTTGTTGGGGTCTGCCACAGAGCGTGGTGGTACTGCTAGGGAGGGTTAACTTGATACAGAAACATAATGGTTGGTTTTAATGGCTGCTGCAAGCGGCTAAGCTTTATTACTCTCAGCAGGGGTGGTGGAGGGGGGTAGGTCTTCTGCATGTACAGTCATACGTACATTTGAGGGAGCTACCCCAAGGTGAGAGAGAGATCGACAACCATTTCTTTCATGCTTGTGGTTTTCTTTCAAGAAGCACAAAGAAGTGAGGTGGGAACAAAAAGCCAGGAGCCATTTCTCAGAAGTTTAATATTATTAGTCATTTTAAGAAGTTCTCTGCAGCTGCTGCTCCCTTTCTTCTTGCTTCACTTTGTAAAGCAACCCCAATTTGCTACCTCAGCTGAATCATCCAACCTAATGCACACAATTGCAGACTCAGACTCCTTCAAAAATATCAAGCAACTACTTTAGCACAGTTTCCTCCATCTGAAGGGGAGCCGTATGTAGCGTTAAATTGGAAGCCAAAGCAATTGTCATTTAACAGCCTGGTATTCGCAGAGAAGCCTCATGAGCTTAAAATGGTTTCACAAATTTCAGAGAGTACATACTGTCAAAGAGGAAGAAAAGAAACCCGACTGTCTCAATTAGGCATCAGGGAGCATAAGTTTCAAGAAATAAAACTTGGATATGATGAGAGAGGACCAGCTAGAATGAGGTGCTTAAGCAGCACAGGCGTGGATAGAAAAGCAGCCGGGTGATTGAATCCAGCAGATGATTCTCCTTTCAGTGTTTTATCCGGGTATCTGCAGCTTTCACAGTCACTTTCTCCTCATTATACACAACCTAAATATTGGGGTTTTATTTAATCCTTACAGTGAAATAAACAGAGGCATTGTATATATTCTGAAAAAAAAAACTAAGCATCAGGTTTTCTTAATTTGATAACCTTAAAAAAACCTTTGCGTACCTTTGAACAGTTTGTTTTTAAGTGAATGAAGTGAAAGTGATTATCGATTATCAACGGGGCGGGATTGTTGTGGCGGAAGGTACACAAGCAAGTTTGNGAGCTAGAAAGAGGCATGTAGATGGAGAAGTTCAAGGTGGTGTCATGGACATTTGATAAAAAACATAACAGCTAAAAGTCCCACTGAGGTTTAAAATAAAAAAAAAATGATAGTTATCCTGAAACAAGATTGAGGTGTAAAGTAATTTAATATCTAGAAATGACTGCAAAATTATCAAACAGCAGCAAAAATATCAGACACAAAAATTTCAAAATAAGGAAATAAATGATATCCAGGCTCCACAAAGGCAAGAGCTGTTAGAGGAGTCCCTCCCGCTTCCAATCGGGCCCACACAGCAGAACCCCCCTTTTAAAGTAAAAGAGCTGCTGTTCGTATCTAGAGAGCTATTAGGACCCCAGTCTAAAATTAGAAAACGGGATCATCTCCATCTTTGATGATGTGGAACTGCTTTATGGGGCTATCTGTTAGTGGGGGGCGAGCTGGCAGCTCAATGAGCCAAGGCAGCAGCACTTCTGTGCACTTGTTGGGGTCTGCCACAGAGCGTGGTGGTACTGCTAGGGAGGGTTAACTTGATACAGAAACATAATGGTTGGTTTTAATGGCTGCTGCAAGCGGCTAAGCTTTATTACTCTCAGCAGGGGTGGTGGAGGGGGGTAGGTCTTCTGCATGTACAGTCATACGTACATTTGAGGGAGCTACCCCAAGGTGAGAGAGAGAGATCGACAACCATTTCTTTCATGCTTGTGGTTTTCTTTCAAGAAGCACAAAGAAGTGAGGTGGGAACAAAAAGCCAGGAGCCATTTCTCAGAAGTTTAATATTATTAGTCATTTTAAGAAGTTCTCTGCAGCTGCTGCTCCCTTTCTTCTTGCTTCACTTTGTAAAGCAACCCCAATTTGCTACCTCAGCTGAATCATCCAACCTAATGCACACAATTGCAGACTCAGACTCCTTCAAAAATATCAAGCTACTACTTTAGCACAGTTTCCTCCATCTGAAGGGGAGCCGTATGTAGCGTTAAATTGGAAGCCAAAGCAATTGTCATTTAACAGCCTGGTATTCGCAGAGAAGCCTCATGAGCTTAAAATGGTTTCACAAATTTCAGAGAGTACATACTGTCAAAGAGGAAGAAAAGAAACCCGACTGTCTCAATTAGGCATCAGGGAGCATAAGTTTCAAGAAATAAAACTTGGATATGATGAGAGAGGACCAGCTAGAATGAGGTGCTTAAGCAGCACAGGCGTGGATAGAAAAGCAGCCGGGTGATTGAATCCAGCAGATGATTCTCCTTTGTGTGTTTTATCCGGGTATCTGCAGCTTTCACAGTCACTTTCTCCTCATTATTCACAACCTAAATATTGGGGTTTTATTTAATCCTTACAGTGAAATAAACAGAGGCATTGTATATATTCTGAAAAAAAAACTAAGCATCAGCTTTTCTTAATTTGATAACCTGAAAACACCTTTGCGTACCTTTGAATGGTTTGTTTTTAAAGTCGTAGGGAAGTGGCTGTTCCAACCGTTGCATTTCCAAATTCTCGAGTGGGACCCCACTTTAAATGAGTGAATAAAGTGAAAGTGATTATCGATTATCAACGGGGCGGGATTGTTTTGGCGGAAGGTACACAAGCAAGTTTGATTGTGGCCGGTGTCTTGGAAGCATCTTGCTAACCAGTTAGCAACTTTGTGCTAGTAGGTTCCCAATGGGAAATCACAAGGACCAAGTAGCACTAAACTGGTGTCTTAGAAACGACACTGTCAAGGAACGCTATGGACAGCGGAAACATGCAAGAGGAGAGTTTTGTGTCTGAGGTCGGGGATGAGTCTCCTCCATCATACATTTTTTATTTAGAGGAGGAAAGCGGGGGCAAAGATGTTGTGGAAGAAGACGCCAGGGCGGCAGAAGCTTCGTTTGGTGTCGAAGGCTTACAGCCGTACATGTTTGAGCCCTTGCCTCCCAACGCTGCCAGTTCTGTTAGCTCTACACCTATGATGCTATGACCGAAAACATTTGATTGACAGATGACCGTTGATGTATGATTGGCTGAATTTAGGTGTACAAGCTGACGTATAACCAACTGCCTTGCATTAAGTAATGAAAAAAAAAGAAAAAACTAATTTTATGACAGAATTTTTTTTTTTTTATAGAAATTTTCTAAATTTTGGGACAATATCGTCTGATAAAGAGTACATTTATATACATGTTTAAGCCAGAATGATTTGACATTCAAATATGAATTCGCTACGGAACACAGCAGAGAAAAAAAACAAATAAAGTCAGTAATGGATTGGAAAAAGAAGATTTTGGGGCATTTTTGGGTTCAATAACAGCAAAAAAATAATTATTAAAAAAAGAATCAGCAGGAGAGTTAATGTGTCTACCTGAACTAACAGCGTTACACACAAGCATTCACACTTTCATACACACCACAGGAATGTGGTGGGAGTGAAATAAAGAACAGGATGTGTGCAACAAGATGTGAGAATAGAAGATAAGGAATGTTAAGAATAACAGGATGCAAAGTCAGGAAACATGCCCAAGGAGTGTTATGTCTGAGTACGAGCTGTGGATCCGAGTGGTCCTTGGGCCCGTTTCGTTCTGGAGTTGTGCAGGAATTCCACTGCTGACAGCGGGTCTATGGTTACTGTTTTGAAACTTCTCTTAGAATAAGATCTTTCTGATTACGAAAAAAAGTCAAATCAGTTACACCGAATTATTATGAGGTTAATTAAAGTGGTTCTGCCCAAGTTTTTGAAGAAACAGCTGCATCTCTGGTCAAAACAATGACAGGAAAGGCCCTGCTGTCCAAAGCGGAAACAGGAGAGGAAAAGGATGGGAAGAAAGACTCAGAGTGTCAGTGTGAGCGGGAATGATAAGACAAAATGTGCTTCCTGTTCTCAGCCCAGTCAGCAACATGACCACCGTCCACAGAACCTCCAGCAGGAACAGACAATAGGAACATTTGTCACGCTGGACTTTGACGTCTGTAAGCATAACTTCAAGGGATCCTGTCTTATTTTCATATTCGTAGTTTTTTTTTTTTTTTTTTTTTTTTTTTTTTATATAGAGTAAAGCACAGAAAAAAATGACTAAATTTAAAAGGAGTTTTAATCAAACAAAAAATGCAAGAATTGCAAGATCCCACCTGTTTATGCATCAAAGCCTATGTCCTTAACACTGATTTGATTCAACTCAAACTTTATTTATAAAGCACATTTAAAACAACCGGGGTTGACCAAAGTGCTGTACAGGAATGACAGTTAAGGAACATAAGATAAAAACTGAAGGCTAAAATACAAAAAAACATTACAAAAAGAAAAATTTTATAATAAATACAACAGGATAAATGTTTAAAATAAAACACAATTTTTTAAAATAAAATGTAAAAATTTTTTTGCAAAATGTCCACTTAGACTTGATTAAAAGCCAGGGAGAAGAAGTTTGCTTTTAGAGCGGATTTAAAAACCTCAAAGGAGCCTGCTGATCGAATATGCCAAGGCAAGTTATTCCAGAGCCTCGGTGCCACTGCCATAAAGGCACGATCACCTATGGTTTTAAGTCCGGTTTTAGGCATGACCAGTAGCAACTGATAGAGGATCTCAGTGTTATGGTCGGGGCATAGATTTTGAGAAGCTCAGTCAAATACAGGGGGCTAGACCATTAAGAGCTTTAAAAACAAGCAATACATTTTTAAAATCTATCCTAAAAACAACCAGGAGCCAGTGCAACGAGGCTAGAACGGGTGATATGTAGTCACGTTTACCTGTGCCAGTAAGGAGACGGGCAGCTGCATTTTGTACCAACTGCAGACAGAGTAGAAGTGAGTGGTCAAAGCCAGCATACAAAGAATCACAGTAATACAATCTTGTATTAATAACAGCATGGATTACATACTCCAGATCTTTGTGTGGCAGGTACCCTTTCACTTCTGAAAAAATTCTTAACTGGTAAAAGCTGTTTTTTACGACTGAACTAACCTGGCGATCAAATTTCATTCTTTCTAAAATTCAAAGAGCCGGCAGTTATCTAATGTGTTTATAGTTCTGATGCATTTCATGAATAATTTGGGGGGATATCTGTATTCCACCAGCAATAATGCACACTTACTCTGATGGTGAGCAGTAATAAAACACACACATTAATAGCTGATAGGTGTACATTTAAGGGATTATTTTAATATGTCAAAAAACAAAATCAGGAACATATTCTTACTGTAAAGGTTGCACGACTTATTTTTGGGAGGGAACAGATGGCATCAGCAGCAGCCTGCCTCCAGCGCAGCGCCGACAGCGTCACACACATTTTAAAAATATATATTTATAACTACATTCAGGGGATGTTTGGCAGGCGTGAGAATGACAGAATGAGGCACAATCACATCTTTTTCTCCTCTCTAATTATCAGGGAATCAGGTCAGATTACAAGAGGGCACCAGTGGCTCAGAAAGATTAATGTCCGGGTCGGTTTTTAAACATCCACTCTCCTGACCTGTCTGCAGTGCTGAATCATAGCTCAATACCAAACCGCAAGAAAAAGAACAAAACCAGTTTTCACACAGTCTGACATCCTTTCAAATGATGGCTACACTCTAATGTCAGTATAAATCCAGCTGTCGGAGAACAAACAGCATCATGAAGACCAAGGAACACAGCAGACACGTTAGGGAGAAGGCTGCGGATGGGGTTAAAGCAGGGTGAACTTCAAAATGTTGACTTATTTGAACCTTATTTTACCAGGAAATAAATCAGTTTAGACTGTTAACCTCTTTGACGAAATATGTTCTGAAAAAAGGTGCAAACAACCCATTAAATATCCAAACAAACACCAACTATATTCCTAGGGCATTCACTAAAAGACCAGAAATTAGAAAAGGAGAGACTCAAATGTTTATGTTTCTGTCACTATATAATAAATCAAAGCAAGGAATAAAAAAAGAAAACAGAAAATAAAAACAAATGTGTGTCACATCAGCCAGTTACTAGCTCTGATACTATGTTTTGTAGAGAAATACATTAGGAGCAAATATATGATGGCATTTTTCCTAAGATGGCTTTTTATATGAAAATATAAAAATGCTTTAATCCATTTAACAAGCTAATTAAATTAAGAATTAAAACTAATTAAAACCAGAGACGTTATATAAAGTACAGCAGTAAGTTGTAAACAGTAAGCCTGTATACGTTAATGCTGGTGGTAAATACGGTTACAGTTTAGCTAAGCTAGGTAGAGAGATAAATACGTAAATGAGTAGCCGTAATCCAACTGGGATTAAAAGAATACCTGGTTAAAAAGCAATGAAAAAAATGTGTTAATCTGTACCAAAAAAAAACAAACAACTGAGAGTAAATACCAATATATCTGTATGTGTCACTATCCTATGTTTGATTGGAGGAATGGTTGCTGTCACATTACAGGAAAACAACACAACATTGGATACTACAAACCCTCCAAAACACGGAAGCCATAGCAGAGCTAACGTTCTGTTGCAGTCAGCTAACGTACCCACAGGGCAAAGCAGCCAAGAGGCCTGTAATCATATAATATGGGATATGATGAGATCATATTGATTTGTTTGAATGGCGATGCAATGTTTGACGATATTAAATGAGATTAAATGACAAGTCTGCGACTGTGTTTAAGTGACATATGACATCAAATAAATTGTTAACATCTGCATCGACTCAACATAAACTCTTGCTGGCATTTAAATAATTAATAATCTTCTTAATCAGAAACAATATGAATAGATCACCTGTTCAAACTGACAGGGCAGATGGATGATGTGGATCAATACATTTAGATTTTGGCATCTATGTGATGATATTGTTATAAATTCATATATTAATATGGCTGGACATATTGCTAAACAGAACAAATAGCCATGCACTCCATAATTACAGCTTCTGTGGAAGGATGTCGAAAAAAAAAAAGAGTCTTGATTGCAGTTTGCTGGAGGCAATGAAGGAGATAAAGCAAACAGGTAGAAGAATGTGCTCCAGTCAGATAAGCCCAAAGCTGAACCTTCTGACCGACAAGCAAAACCAGAGCCAAGGGTGTGGAGGAAAAGCAACCATATCAGTAGGATCAGATTTTAGGAAAGGTGTTTGTTTGTTTTTTTGCAGCAGAGAAGCTGGTGGGAGTTGAACATTTCAAGGGAAAATGGATTAAGCTACACATAAGGAAATCCTAAAAAAATATAAAATACTTTTCATATCAACTATATGTCTCTCCACAATTGAGATGATGTTAGTTGGCATCAAAGTTATAGACTTTATTAAGGAGTTGGGAAAGAAGACAAACAGGTTACACAACAGAGTACTTGTCTGAGTTCATCCTAAGAAACAAGCCAGGCAGGTTGGGACCTGTAAACACAATCTGGAGTTCCCATCAAACCGACAGTCGCCATCCCAGGCGTTAGGGTAACTAACACTGAAATCACAGCTGGTGTTGTGTCTTAATGCCTGTTTTTACAGCCTGCTTGGTCCTTTCTCAGAAGTCTAAACATTAGAGCCTCTTGTGGGAAAAAAGGAACAATTGAGAAAAACATTAAAAAGACTGTTCACGTGGCAGGCTGTCAAATAAGCATGCTAGAGATTAGACACGGAGAGAAACTAAGGAAGAGGTCAGGCTCGGCCATCTAACATCAGTTTGCAGATAAAAACAAGAACCAATTCATTGAAGATCTGTTTTTATCTCTTGAAAATTACCTTCATCAGCTGTTCCGTCTGCCAAGAAATGATGAATGCTGTTTTTAGATTTAAAAAAAAAAAAAAAAAAGGAAGGAAGTGTCATACCTCCTGGGTCAGAATGCTAAAGAACAAGAGGAATCAAAGAAGCCTTCTCGCTGACTCAACTGTCATTAAACATGCTTTTACCAGGCTTAAGCTTTTAAACATTGATCTGCCTCAAAGCACTTGGGTGTGAGGGCTTAACAAATCTGCAAGCGCATATATGCATGTACACAATTACAGCCAGCGGGAGCAGGCGCCTCATCGCTACTAACTGATGTTTGAGACTGGCGATGAGTGAGAGCAGAGCCGAGCAGATGCTAAGATCCCTGAGCATAGTTACTGAGAGCTGGGCTGATGCAAAGCGACAGACCACGTTGCAGGCCTTTAATGTCACCACTGGTCCTCACATGAAAGGGGGAATGTTGCCCCAAGGCTGGATTTTTGCCGCACAGTCGAACATGTACAGAAGGAAGCTGCAAAGGGAAAAACAATTCAAGGCAATGGAAAAAAAAAATCCAAAGAAGCAGAAGATGAGAGAAGAAAATGGCATGACGGAAAGGACAAGAGGATGATGGGAGTGGTGGAGACACCAAGCTTAAATAAATAGTGAAGATTAAGACAAAGCCAGGGAAAATGAGTCAATCCGGCAGAAGGATCCATCCTGATCTTCTCCTTTCTGGTCCCCACAAAAATTAAACAGCTCTTGTATTGACTGCTGCATTATAAACAAGAAAAGAAAAACACATTTAAGGGGGAAAAAATATAAAGGAGAAAGGAAACTAAACGTGTGTCAGAGGTAATCAGCCCAAGATTTTACAAGGTGACGAGGGAGGAGGAGTATCAATAAAACCAGGGCCTGGTTCATCAACAGTTTTGGTTACTCAATAAAAACAAATCTGCAGGAAGAACATCCAACAACAACAGGCTAAACTTGTACCACAGGAGGAGAAGGAGGGGAAGCAAGGCTATGGAAGGTTGAGAAGGAAGATTAAAGGGGACAGAATGAGACAAGTCTCTCTCCTAGCAGACTATTCTTCACCTTAAGGTGTCAACAGCAGCTGGCAGTTTCATCATGCCCACACCTGTCCCACCTGCTGCTGTCCATCCACAGCAGCAGTTAAATTTCTCTACTTTAGAAGAACATTTTATAAAATAAGTTGAAACACAGAAGAACAAAAAACAACAACAGGCTACCCTAATAGGCCCATCTGAATCTGCAGCATCTGGAATAAACTACAAAAAGGACATCCTACATCCTACACCCAGCAGGGGTATTCGACATGACAGAGCAACACGGCATAGCGTGAAACATTACACACAACTCAGACAGTTCAAAACGTTAACAGTGTTGATAAAGAAATATTGGATGGGTTGTAAAGCGACTTGCATAGCTGATAAAATAATTAGACTGGAAACCTGTTGCACTTTAAACAGACACATCTTATAGATTGCTATGTGATTATCAACCGTCACGCATCGAAAAGCAGTAGAGTTAATTGCACATTAAGTTACAACAGAGTTCATTCACAACACTAAACAGGCAAACAGATCACACTAGCGTGCCGACCCAATACTAATTCAATATGTTGATTTGGCAGAAAAATAAAAGCATTAATGGGGTCAGCTGGAGCTAACGGTGCGTTGCACAGTGAAAACACCAGAGACACGGATGTACACATCGATTCAAACATTTCTGATAGCCAGTTGTTAGAGTCGGGCATGAGGTCTGCAGAGTAATATTGCAATCAGGGATGCAAAGATCAGGCTTTTCAGCTTTTCTTTAGCTGCAAATTTTGATCAAGGCATTTAATGAACAGAAACAATAAATCTTTAAGAGCTGGTGAAGATTCTCAGTTATACAGGTCAAAATCATTCCAAAAAAAGATTTTTTTAACTGAAATAGCTTCTTGGACAGGAAGCGAAATGTCGTAAAACTTGGAAACAAAGTCCAGTGGATTGTTTTTCCATTTTCTTTTTTTGGAACTTAATTTCCCCAATAAAATCAATAACAGAGAAAACAAAAACTATTGTTAATTTCCCCACTGATGAATGAAATCATTTGTGCAATGTGTATTTTATTAAGCAAGAAAAAACAACTAAATGTACAAATGTTCCTTCAAACTTCAGAGTGAAGCACAAAGAGATACAATACAGATAAACAAACATCCCCTCAATCAATCTTTGCTTTATAAGAGAGTATAAAGAAATAATAGGTCATTCTAATTATTTTATTTTATTGTGTTGCAATGAAGCATGATGCATGATGCAATGAAGTTGCACGGTTGTCAATCTTGTCAGGTGGATTCCAGTAACTGACAATCTAAAAGCAAAATCACCAACTACTGTTTCGCTTGCAATATCTTCAAAACGACTCACTGAATGCATTCCAAGGTGTGTGCAGAAACCAGTCAGGCTTGATATATGAGCCCAATTTATCATATTTAATACAGCGTAAAACTTGTCTCCAAATACCCATCTTCGTATTGGGTTTAAGAGATACAGCGCTTCAGGCTGGTAAAGCCAAACAATCTGTCCTTTAAAACCAACGGGTTAGGGTTATGTTGCAGCCAAGAAAATACTCCAAAGGCAAAATGTATAAGTGATAAATGGAGCCTAGACAGAAGTTCAACTGAAGAAACTCATTGCTCTCCTACATCCACCTGTGACACAGCCAATCACCTTTGAACGACATCTCCAAGCCAATCGGCATTAAAGTTCACCTTAAAAGGCCTCCAATCTGCCCTTGTCTGCTCCAAGTGCGCAGGTGGTGGATTTGCTGTCTGACTTCATTCAGATGACCCCGTTTCAACCCACCTCAATCATTGCAGCCAAAGCTTCATCAGAGTTTCATTCCTCATCGCATTTCAACCAGTTCAGCAGAAGACCGCCATTTTGAGCCAGGTTCTGCCAGAGGTTTCTTCCCAATGGGGAGTTTTTCCTCTCCACTGTCCCTTCATGCTTGCTCATCATGGACAGGTTCTCTCAACCTGTGTTATCCAAGCTGGACTTCCATCTTCCAGGTCCCTGAGTAAAGCTCTAGCATCAGCTCATGCAGTCCATTGGATCTCCCCATAAAGCTCAGCATACCGTCTCGCTAACCAGCAGTCTACAGACTGACCAACTTCATCTATCTCCACTCCACCACCAGTTTCAGGCCTGCTATGTTTCCTGCCGAGGTCTGAATGGAAAAGACAAAGTAATGTATCAAATTTTTTTTCTCTTTGTGTGGGTTTTTCAGATTGAAATGCAATGACTTGTTGACAACTCTTAGAGGAGAATACTTGTGTGCATACTTCTGTGAACTTGCTGGAATGCTACAGTGCGCGTGTCTGGCCCATTAAAGCACAAAAAGCCATTGTGTAACATTTGCAGAGGACACAGAGGCCTGGCCTGTGGAGCTGAGGAGGGGGTCAGTGGCCCTGTTCATATCTAACCAGATGACCTCATTCACAGAACAGAAATCCAACTGCTGTGCATCACACAAGCTGTCCTCCCCTAAGCAACCTTGGTTGCCATTTTTTTCCCCGCAGTCGACACAATCGATTGGCAGAGCGGTGGTGAGGGTCACATACGCACTAACCTTTTAGTCGACACATTCTTTCCTCCTAGTTATCTGTGAAATGGTAACATCACTCCTTCCTGTTTCATTCATGGGCTAAAGAGGCTCTTTGTCAGACTAATCAAAGCCTAATCACACAACACCAACTATTGTCTCTAATCTCCAACCTCGAGCAGTGATCAGGACACACTGACAAATATTAAGTGTTACTACAAGCATGACAGCCTTTAGCAATAAAAGAACAGACACAGAACTGGTTTGCTGGCTGTTGCAAAATCCTGACTTCATTCATGTGCTTCTGTTGTTGCAACTGCTGCTGCTGGGTGTGTTGCATGTGGGCATAAATTATGCTAAGTGAACCATGTTTTACATTGGAACACAAGGAGTGTGAGGCAGAAAGCCAAAATAAAATTCTGTTTTGCAGATGTAGCAGGAGCTGGGTTAGAAAGCTGGGTCTCTTTGCAACTGGAACGCATCACTTAAGTTTATTTTAGAAAAGTTTAAACATTAAAATACAAAGAAAAAAAACAGCTGGGATAGAAATGTTGTTTGGAGAAAATGTCCATGAAGAGTGGAAACTGTTCAAAATGTCTCTGAGTTACATCAGGAGAGTTTGTTGCTTCTCACTTTCTGGGCACCACTGAAGGGTTGAAGAGAACAACCTGAAAAGCTGCAAAGAAACAACTCAAGCAGATTGCATTCATATTTTCTTCATCAGCCATCTTATAATAATAAAAAAAGAGAAGAAAAATCCTTCTAACCATAAACAAAACTGACTGGTTATTTCAAAGTGGATTAAAGAATGGATTAACTCTGTGGTCTAGAAATAAGAGGCTCAAGCCAGTGTTTTGTTTATCTAAACAGCAAGACAATATTTTACAGACTCATGGTGGGTAACCTGTGAATAAACGGCACAGAAGGCACTAAAACTAAAACCCACACAGCAGTGCCAGCAGTACAGCTCCGCTTTAGTCTCTTCACTGCAGTATCTCAACGTAACCTGGAATCCAAGTCAAAGCTGACATGAAGAATTTAGATCAGAGACTGTAAAGAAAAACAGTAGCAGGAGTGTGAGTGCACAATAAACCAGCTTAAAAGTTCATTAGTGAGCCGATGCTGACATGAACACATGGAGTGCTAGCTTTTACTACGTCTCACAACACTCCCAGCAGTTCTGCTTTTAAACACCAGATGTCACTGCAGAAAATCATGCAATGGAGAAGCTGCTGAAGAAGAAGAATAAAGAGGCGGGACATGCCAAGTCTACAGTACCTCCAACTGCATTATGGTGTTACTTTTAGCACGTCTCGGGGGTCTAAGTGACATCTGCTAGAAACATTCCTTCCTTAGTGGCATGAAGCACACACACATACACACACACTATATATATATATATATATATATATATATATATATATATATATATATATATATATAT
>NW_015150968.1:64609-108045 GCF_000732505.1 Cyprinodon variegatus | reverse complement strand
AAAGACAGATATATTGGGATTTTTACAATAATATGGCCCTGGAAAACCTCATGAGATCTTGTTGATTTGTTTTGTTAGTAAAGATTTCTAATGACATATTGTGATTATTGAAATAACACTTTTTTTTTTTTTTTTTTTTTTTAAAAGGTCGGACCTGGGGTCTGGTAATCATTTTATATTTCAGCTTATATTATTTACCAGGAGAGAAAGGATGCCATTTAATTTAATCTTATAGTACTACAAAGCTCTTCTTTAAACTTTATTTTCAGTCCATTTAATAGTCTCATTTTTAAATGCAAGCATATTTGAGAATGCTTTAAAGCAAAAATAACTTTTAGCCACCAGTACAGTACAGTAAGTGACAGTGCTGCACTGTCGAAAAACTAAAATAAAATAAAAAACACAAAATCAAACGGTCTCCCCCGGTTTGCAATCTGATAGACAACTTTAGACAGGTTTAGGAAAGTTTGTCTCCTTGAATGAGACAATGCCTAATCAACCCCTTTGTATTAAACCCTTCATTAGAGAAACAGAGATATTTCCCTGCTTGTGCCCCTTTCTCCAGCTCCATAATGTAGTTAGCAACATTTAAACATACTTAAAATCTTCTGTGTACTGAAAAATATAAAAAGTTGCATTAAAAAGCAGTCGCACTAATGCACTTCCAGTCTGGAGGACTTTCACGACTTGAAGACTGAGCCAAAAGACAGTTAAACTTCCAGCCCATTAAAGGCACATTGAGTTAGATCGAAATGAAAGCAGAAATTATCACTTTATTACCAAATCATTTATAATGGCTTTATGTTGGGGTTAATGCTCTGAAAAAATGTTCCATATTTCTGTGTGAATATCTTTACATAAATCCTTAGAAGGAAATCCTGTTCTAAAGACACATCAACCAACATTGACTAATCCTCAATTTGCCCTCTGGAGACACCACCCTTTATAATATATAAATTAAAAGTTGAGTGTAATATGAAACCTTGACAGGACTTTTATTTTTACCTTCAAGTGGAATCATGATTCATTTTTTTTGGAGCCATGATGGAAAAAATTATTCTCAGATGGTGAAACCAAAGAAGAAGTTGAAATACTTCACTGTGGCACTCATGCTAAACTGAGCTAAAATGCTCTCTGAGTGTTTGTGGGGTAAACACACATCAGGCTGGAGGTTAAGTGTTCTGACTGTGCTCCTGGTAAAATTCCTGAGCCGGCTGCCAACGCTCGCCTGACATTCCTCCTCTGAACGGAGAGAGAAAATGAATGCAGACTGGTGGGCGAGGCGGAGAGGAACAGAGGGAGCATTCAACATTTTTTTTAGCTCTTATGACAAACTGGGTAAATCCAGGAAATGCTGGTAAATACAGCAGATCTTATTCCAGAAAAAAAAAACTATTGTCAGACAATGTACCTGTTGTGACAGCGCAGAAACCTAAAAACTACAGTGAGAGAAGGAGGGAATGGGGGCAAAAACTACACAAATATGAGTGGGAGAGCTATTTGAAGCACTCAAGGAATGTAGCAGGGTGGGGTGAGCACTACTCACAGAGAAACACTGTTTAACTTCTTTATTCACACAAATGTGTTAATGGAGGTACTTGATGAGAGATGATTCATGATTTAATCTAAATAACTCAAAGGAAATCTCAAACAGAGACATCTCAGTGGAACAGAATAACAGAAGAGGAGCTTTTGTTGTCACCTCAGTGAGAAAAGAGCTCCCTCTCCCTCTACGTCTGTGACACAGAAAAAAAAAACAAACCGCTGACTTGTCTTCCCTAGTTTTTCCAGCCTGAAATGACCGTAACTTCCCGTAAATGCTGTTGTCATTGGCAAATAGGCTGTACAAAACGGCCAGAAAATGGGTTTGAGTGGAGCGCCACGTTAAAAAATAGAAACGAAAAAGTAAACCAATTTAAAGAACGAGTCTGAGTCAGGGGAATGTTGTAATAGAATGATTGCAACATCCTCTTCAACATCTTCCTCTTTAACCTCGTTTGTCATTATGTAGTAAACACTCGGAGCTATGACTCCCACTTCAGCGCACAACAAAATACCGTCAGGAATAATCCCCCTGCACCCAGGTTACCTTATCCTCATCCTCTGTTAGTTTTGATGCAACCGCTCTGCTTTAAATGCTTCAGGGGGAAATTATGGGAGATAAACGTGCTCCTGCAATGTGCCGTTTAATGGGCAGCAGTGTATAGGGGACGATGCTAAGTGTTAGTGACAGTCAGATAGTCAGCAACGCAAGCGGTTGGGGCAGGGCAGAAGACAGACAGAAGGCCAGGCAGAGGCAGCAGTGATAAGGAGGCCCAGCACTCACGGGATTGAGGCCTGAGATAAGAGCCTGGAGCTGTCGTTGGATGACTTTATCATATAGTATCCCAGATAGGAGTGGCCTGGGCAGAGCAAAAGGAGTTAAGATGTTCTAAAGTTTGAGTCAAAACAGAGACCAGAGATTAGGCTGAAACTGTGGTGAGGCAAACACACAAACAAACAAGAAACACTGCATGCTGCTGTAAAATGTCCTGATTTGAGTTCAGTGAATAGTTGAGTTATAGACATTAACCATGAAAGGAGATCACATCTGAGTTCTGTTCAAGAGTAAAGTAAGAAAACATTGGGATTTTCCCCTTGTACTGACGTTTAAAAAAGCAAATGACGTCTCTTCCTTTTAAGAAAATAGTAAAGGAACATGTTCACCAAGCCAATTAGGCCCCTACAGGTGCTGCAGTTTTAACAAAGAACAAACAGATGCTCACTTTAAAAGTCAATAACTGCAACTTCTACTGAACACACACAGATATACTGGAAACAAAACTCAGGGCTGCTCTACAATTTACAAAAACTGTTCCCACTTCAAGGGAACTTATTGTTGTTCTCCTGACAAGCGAAAAAAACAAAACTTTGGGAAACAAGGATAACGCACAATTAGTCTCTCTCTCTGTTTAAAGTCTAAAGGAACACGTCATTACACAGAAATATGGCACCAAGTTCACATTTTTTTCAATGAGATACGGAAACAAAACCAGGACTGTTAGCAAAGGATGATCTGTTAGCCATTAAATTTCAGGGCTTTGCATGGAGTAGACAGAAAACATATTTATTCAGTTGGCTCCAGTTTTACTGTCCTTTTTGTCAGCATTTGGTGTCTTCTGTGATATCAAAATTTCTAAAGCTACAGTAGAAAGCCGTGTTTTCTGGAATTAATAGGGAAAAGTGGATTTTTACATTAATACTAAATATTGGTAAAATGGTTATCACTGCATTAATTTCTTACACTGTAGCTTTGTTTTTTTTTTTTTTTTTGTTCCTTCTTTGAACTACTGGAGAGAATTTTCGCCAAAAGACAAAATGACTCACAAAACTGTTAGCATTACAAAAACAACTGTTTATCATCATGGCTTTTTATAGTCTGTTTCATTTTAACTTTTTACTTGAAGACAAAGGCCTTCAAAACATCAAGAAGAGAAATTACTCACTTCAACAGAACAGAAAATGTCTGTCCATCTCCAGTTTGACGCTATGCATTAATCGTATATATCTAATATACACCTTTAGCGCAGGTCTCTAAAATGGAAGCAATATTTTTCTAAATTTGCATTTATTTTCTTAATTAATAGTTTTGCAATTACACATTTTCTAAACAATAAACTTGAGGTTGATTGTTTAGACTGAGAATCTTCAGCAGCAACTTGAGGTTATTAACACAATCCCAACAGTTTGATAAAAGAAAAAAAAAATATTTATCTTTAAGTCACTCATAGGGTTTTAAGTGATAGTCTAAAAATACAAAGCAGGCCTTGCAATCACAATATTACACACACCGATATTGCAATTTAATATAATATACTTCTGCAGTGCAATGCATTGAGCACAGAAATCTCTGCATGAGAAACTTTTTATTGATTTGCTGACCGCCCCTTTAAGGATTTCTTTTGGGTTTGAATACAGTAAGATAAAATAGTTAATTCATCACAATATCTCTGAAAGCAATGCAGTCTGGGAGCCAGTTCTTGTTTCCTTCTCTCCATCCTGATGTCTACCAGGTAGTGAGATGTTCCTAAGCAGATATCTACGGAATAACCCTCAACATGCTATGTGTTTATAGATGCAGCAGCCATATTGGATACTGAGCCGATGGCTGCTATTGTTGGCACTTCTGAAACATAAAAGAGGAGACTTTCAATCCCAAACAGCATTACCAACCTAATTTATCCCCACAAAGGAGAAACTGTGAGGCACCGCATGAGAAGGTGGTGGCAGACAAAGGGACGACAACACAAAGCTCCCTCTCCTGCCTTCACACTGGTGGCTGCAGCTCAGTAAACCATCCCATAGAATGGCTCTTAGTTAATTCAATTCCCGTTTCTAAGTGGTGCCCTGGGAGAGAGCATGTGAGGAGAAGAGAAAGAGTTGGAAGTTTAACAGGTTTCTTCCTGCAACAGCAGACCTGGCCTAACACCCCCAGATCCCCAATCCTGTCCGTCTTTATCTGTGTTCCTTCAACTTTAAGCAGTGTCTCGCTCAGTGAGATGTGCTCAGTCCTGTTAGCTGCTAAATTGACTTGAAGTCAAAGGCTGGAGGAGCCCACCCCACCTTAATACAGCAAAGCACATTAGGTCATCCTAGCTAGATAGGAGAGCTGCTTGAAAAAAAGGAGGAATCCTCAGAGAAAAAAAGAAAAAGAAAAAATCACAACAAATCAGGTGAAGACTTTTAGGATTCTCTCATCACAATCTGTTCCCTAAACAGATTTTCCCCAGAGGACCGTTTCTCTGCCGCCGCAGTGAGCAGGCAGACAGTTTGTTCTCCAAACGCTGACAGCTCTCCCAGGACTGTCCCGGTAAAATCCTGACGCAGATTTAAAACTGTCTGCCGCCGCAGACACAAAAACAGGGAACATTTTCCGCAGTGGCCAAGTCATGTTGTGGTTCCACGAGACTCGGACAGAGAATGTGTCATTCAGTCTGCTAAACCAAACTCAGACAGGCCTCTCTATGTGGCTGAGTGCGGCGGCCTGAAAATGGACGTCTGACCACCACTCATTTAGCAATGTTATGTGAATTTAACCAAAACTATTCCTGTTTCCATACAACAAGATTAAAAGAAAATCATGAAAATAAAATTTTTTGGATGTCTGAGTGATAGTGATCGGGAGTTCCCTTCAGACTTGATCAGCTACTTCTTACTCAAATTAAATATCCTCTAATTCTGCAGATATTTTTTTTTCCCACTTGGAGCTCTCCTAAAGCTTCTACAGATGTCCAGATTAACGTGATTATATTCATTCTAGCCAACTGAGACGCTAACCTATTGTTTCTAAAAGAAGACAAAGCAAAGGACCCTTTCCAAATGAGCTACAATATCTTAAATTAGTAAATGCTTCTAATTTATTCCATATTCGGTCCAATCCGCCTCTTTCTTAAGTGCTCTGCTGTCTCAAAACAGGCTGCAGCACTAGATGGTTTATAGTCCGTCGAAAACTGCCAAGAAAAAATATCCCAGTTTGAAGCAGCTAGTTGGCAGGCAGCCCGTAAAGAAAAAGAAAATATAAAAAAGCCTTCACAGCAGGTGTCACCCCAAGGAGATGAACAACTGCAGCGCAAAGGGATTTCTTAGGAGGCCTGTCAATCGGTCAGAGTGACCTTCAGGGACCACATGCATATTGGGAAAGTATGGAGGGGCCATGCACACATGCCAGCGGAGCAGTCATCGCACACAAGGGTGGTGTCTGCTTTCTTCCACTATGGAAACAGCTGTGCAGACATGCAAGAAATGCTGGGTGGGTGAGGGAGATATGCAGCTGTCGTGAGATGGGACGGACCGGGGGGGAGGGAAGTCAGAGGTGCTGCTAGACTAGACTATTAAAGACCGTCTTTAATAGTCTACGGATTGATGGTCGCATCCAAACATGCAAACGATGCGTCAACCAATCTGAGCACTCACGGCATTTAGTGACCGCCAGCTTTGATCGTCACCAGAAGGGCTGGGATTATTTTTTGTGTGTGAATTACTTCAGTTTCCAGTAGCTGACCTAATTTCAACAGGTTTTTAAATAGCCGCAGCATTATTTGCCATTTTCACAAAGCGGTTGATTTTATTGAGATAAAGCAGTTTGAGAAGCACATATACCACAAACACAACAAAAGAAAATAATTGATAACTTTCAAGAAACTATTATTGCAAAAATCATCATAACAGCTATTTTCTCTTCTTTAATAGAGTAAACTGGACACAACAGACTGGTACAGGGTGTAACCTGTTTACATGTACAGGGGACAGGCCGAGTGATCAGTCTGACCCCAAAAATTCCCACCTATAAGGAAAGGCTAAGAGTAAACAAACCTTCAAAAAAAAAAAAACACACACCAGTCAAACAAGCTGCACTGAGATGACCTTCATCTCACACATGTGATATTTGGCAGTAGGGTAAAGTTTGGGTCGCTGCCGTGGAAACAATTGCAAACCTCAGAGATGAGAGTTTAGGCGAGAGAAACTGGGGCTGAAAGTTGCCGCCAGTTTAATTTTCATTTTCTGCATAAAACGATCAACTTCTACACCGTTCATAGCACAAAGGAAGCAGAATGTAGCCTGTTAGAATAGAATTTATGACATTTTTGGGGGTCATATTCTTTATACGGTTGTTGTGAGTTTTTTTTCCATAAATGAGGTTCTTTCAGAGAGAAGGCAGGGAAGTGAAAACATTTTCTACATTGCATAAAGAAAATCTCCTGACCACTCTTGAGCAATGAAAACAGTTTCTCATTTCCAGGTTAGCAAGGAGTTGCACTTCTGGCATAAAAAAAAACATTTCCAAAATGTAAAAGAAAAAAAACTAAAACCATTAGAATAAGGTAGAAAATATAACACATCTTACACAGGCATCAAGAGGCTTAAAAATCACGTGATCCCCCGCAAAAAAAGAAACCTCTAAAAAGAACAAAGTTATTCAACCCAGCTTCTTCATCCCCAATCTAGATTATCCGAAAAGCTCCTACTTAACTATAAAAGTCTGACCACACACATTGCATAAACAGGTAGAACCATGTAAACCCTGCAAGCTAAAATATGAACCAGTGAAATTTTCCTCCAATATTAATCAGATCACTTTTAAAAACATTGATTCACTTTCAAATCAGCTCGATCTAGAAAAGCTGGTTTATAAACACATTTTTATTGACGTCTTTTGCGGTTAAGAGGAAGAGATGTTGTCCATTTCTGTTCTGTTTATTAGCCATCAAGACAAGCAGAAAAAAAATCCATACAGACCGGTTTAGCAACTACATACTACAGGGTGAACTCATCCAGACATGCAACCGAAACCACAAACTATGCGCTTCTCTTCCCCCTCTGGAGTAATCTCAGCTTATCCAAGCAGCTCCCAAATTCTATATCATTACACATTAGGCTTATTTACTGTGAAGTCCAGGTCAACGTGACAAACAATAGGGGGACAGTGGCGCTCTCTAGTGTCCCCTGATTCCTTATATAAACTACAGATCCAACATACCACTCAGAGCAGCTCCTGTTATTGATACCAACAACTGAAAAGCCACATTTCGAAAGCTGAATTGTGACTGTTTGGGGGGATATAATAGAGATCTATTGGGCATATACCTATAGTGATATTTAGAGAATATAAAAATAAAATTATTGCATAATTGCAAGAAAAAGGAGACCTGGATTATATGCAGCACATGTGTTGCTGGTGAGACAAACGATAAAGCAGATGAGCGAACAGAGGAGAAACTAAGCAGCGCCACGTTTAGTGAAAAAGTTGAGATAAAGCAAACCCCCCCAGCCCCCCAAATCACACCCCTCCCTCGCTGCCCATTGTTCGGGCAACAAGCTGCACATTCCACCGCGCTGCTAGTGGGGGACAACTACACCACGCCTGGGCTAAATTAATTCAACTGGAAACGGAAATTAAAAGATTAATCTAATCGGTGACAGGAAAACCACCCTGACTTAGTTTTTAAAGACGTACGTAGCTGAGTTAAGGACAGTGAAGTCAGTGTCCGATTTGAAGCGTGACTAAATGACCAAACTGCGTTAAGAATCTGGTCAAACCTGAACTGAGAGAAAAAAAGGAAGAGGAAAAGACCCATTTTGAGGCCTGGTGGCCTCTTCACCCTCATGGCTTCCAAGATGGACCCCAATCTACTTTATCCATGCTGGTGCAGATTCCAAATAAATAGAAAACTTTTATGAGCTTTCCTAAATACAATTAAGCACAACTGTATATATGCTTCAATGTAATAAATAGCTTGACATGTCTTATTTTAGTTGTTTTGTTTATACAAAACAAAAATCCTTTTTGAAGCTATTTCTATTCAAGCTCGACATGGTTGAGGGTTTCCACACTAAGTTGATAAATAAGTAAAAGAGGAGAGTAAATAAAAATATATAAGATTTTTTCTATTTAGACCTAACAAATTAAATACAGCTGAAATATGATATAAGATATTCTATTAAGATGAGACATTTTGGGGTATGTTAGTCTTTATTCTGCATTTTATTGTAAGCTTTCACCACAAAAATAACAAAAAAAATTGAGTTTCATAAATTATACATTTTATTTTGTAGAATTCACGCATGGTTTAAAATTAACTAATTCAATTATGATCAATCCACCTAGATTGTGGTTTATTTTGTTGCAGATTAAGTAAATTCAGATTAGTTTAATGCAGCAAACAGCCCATTAATCTGGCGAAGCATCGAACCGGACACCAACTTCAGCGTCGTGCTGAGAGTTCAGAGGAACGCAGGATACTTCGGCTAGCTTCAAATGTGGCTAACTCGAGCTAAACTGTTGAGAAACATGTTAAAATACGCTCTGTCGACAACAACCGAGGACTTCCTAAATACAGCTAAAGCTTTACACATTTGTTTTATCATACTTTTTTAAGCGGGGCCATGTAGTTCTGCTTTCTCCGAGTGAGTCTAGCAAAGTTTTCACCTCGGCAAAACTCCGTTTGCTCCAAAACTAAACTCGCTCGCCGTGGTCTAAAACAGGGCAGAACTAGATTTTTTTTTTATATACTCGGGTGGGGCCATTTTCTTTAAGTTTTGTGTCCAGGCCGCGGCAGACAGGACGGGAGAGCCCCGTTCCTCATCGGGGACACCCGGAGAAGCGGTACCGACATCGGACTGCGCCGTGGTCACGCTCCCCCCTTCCCCCGCTCACCTCCCCGCATGATACAAACACAGCTTACCTTCATCCAGAAGCCGCTCCAGGTGCGTGAAGATTCCGCAGAGATTTGGCAAACTGGTCATAAGCTTCTTTTCGTTTAATAATTGCATCAAATAGTCTGGACTCGGCCTCGGTCGCTCCTTCACTTCGACCTCTCCGACCATCATCTTTGCGGCGAGAGCGAAGAGTGAACCACCGTGAAAACACAAAATCCTCTTTTAAGAAAAAGAGAAAAAGGGAAAAAAGAAAAAAAAGAACTTGCTGCTCCAATCCCTCGCTTCCCTCCTCCTTTAGAGCAGAAAAAGATTGTGTAAACCCCTCTGAAATTCAGGTTTTAGTTGGTTCTTGTTGTCTGAGTGGAGAGGGGGGCCGAAAAGAAAACCGTTATGTCCCTTCCACAGACTCTCCTTTACGCCGTGTGCGCTCGGGGACGTTCGATTCCACCACTGTAGAGAAGAACCCTCCCCCTCAACGGTCATTGGTCAGTCGTGTTTCAGTAGAATAATTTTAGAACCAATCAACGCGCGCGTAGATATCAAGAGGGCGGAGCGACATCGTATAGCCAAATGATGTACAGATATTCCGACCAATGGTGTGCGAGTATGCAGGAACGCGCATAACCAGCGAAGTGTTGTCAACACAGAATGACAAAAATTATTTATTTGTCTTTCACGCCGATTAAAGCTAATGGCAGGTTTATAAACGTGCCTAATCGGCTGAAGTTGAAACAAAAGGAGACAGAGTGTGTCTCACTGTTAACTATAAGAATAATTTAAAGGAAACAAAATACAAAAGCTCGAGGAAAAAAGCATGGGGATCAATTAAGGAATGTATTCACAATGAGGGAGGAAATCACCGGAAACTTCTGCAGGTTTTTATTTGAGGGAGAATATGACTGATGCACATTACACCCAAAACACCATTACATGGTAACACAATGTGATTGATCATGCTGAAGGTATGATCTTTAACATTATAGTATTAAACACTAGGCAGTTCTGGAATAAAACCTATTAGAAATTGCACAAGATGTAAGATTTGCTCAGAGCTTCAATGTCCACAAGAAAAGCAGCCTCAAGCAATGGATTGCTACAGATTAAAGCATATAATGCATTAGAATAATTACAGATAGGAACATAATCAAAAAATTGCAGAAATACTTAGTTGCTTTTTGCTCTCTAAAGGTGCAACATTGGTAGAAACATCCCCCATAAAGACAGAAAGATGCTAAGTTTCTATACAGTTTGAGAGCCATGTGTTCTTTTCTAACACAATTATGTGCAACTTTGTCTCGGTCTATCATTAAAATAGAATATAAAGTTTCTGCATGATACATGATAAAATGTGTAATAGTAAAATATGTATTATTTCTTTCATAAAATATTCTCAGAATATAGTTTAAATGTAATAAAGATATTTTTAAGCATGCAAAATGTGACATAGGATTAAAATATGCTTTTGTTCCTTATCTGATTCAGCAGCACAAAGGTCCCTGCTGCCATAGTTACAACTGTTTGTTTGTGTTGCACACTTTATCTCATAAAGTTCAAATCCATAAAAAATGAAATGTCGTTTATCTTGGTTTAAAAAGCTAAATTAAAACTTTCATGGTAATAATTCATTAAATCTTTTATTTTTATTAAAAATATTTTATATGACTTGCATAAATAATCCATGTAGTCAAACCTTTAAGCATATAGTATTCCATGTGATTTATTTTTTCTCTTTTTTTCCCAGAATATCCCAGGTTTTGTTTTTTT
The DNA here is from genome assembly GCF_000732505.1 of Cyprinodon variegatus. Taxonomy (NCBI): domain Eukaryota; kingdom Metazoa; phylum Chordata; class Actinopteri; order Cyprinodontiformes; family Cyprinodontidae; genus Cyprinodon; species Cyprinodon variegatus. The sequence continues at coordinate 97,086 of NW_015150968.1, read as the reverse complement.
TAAATTACTTGCACTAGTCTCCTAATCTTGTGTAGTGAGCTGGTATGAATAGTCATATGTGGGTTGAATGTGTGTTCAGTCCTTTGCTTCATACATAGGATTTGTGTGTGACAGACATACTGTAGCTCCTCACTTGCCAAGACCAGCCCACGGATAGGGACACAGACTTGTTTATGTGTGAGATTCACTTAAGGTTTGATAAAATGTGAACGGAGTAGGACATAAGTTCCATCTATTTCCTGACAAGAGGGCTATCATATCTAAAACCATCTTGTTTTTTTGTTTGTCTAGGGACTGATTGATCAAGCCTCCAGTGATCAATGTAACCTTTTTACTGGCCTGTCCTTGGAAGCACCTTTTCACATACGCTCCAGAGATTAACATACTGGATCAATGCAATGCATAAAGCTGGTCAGATATTCACATCCTGCTATGATGAAAAACAAGTGGTACATTCTGACAATAACACCTGTTGGATGAGGGGCTCCCGGCTAAATCCTATCCTGACCTTTCCCGCCATTCAAATTGTCCACTGACCCAATGAAGTGTTTGAAAGTGCTGTGGCTACATGGCTGCATGGATGTCAAAACAGCTGCACCAGAACATTGGCTGCAGTCCGTGTGTCTTGTATATTGGAAATTTTCCATTCTATTGATCAGAAACCATTTCTGTTGCATTCTATTGGTTAGCTGTCTATCATCATAATGGACCAGAAAAAGATGTATATTATGTGAGAGGCATCTCTTTTACTGTCTAAACGCATATCCAACTATTTATCCATTTTTCGTCACGCTCTATCGCAGCTGAGGTCGCAAAGGGGTGCTGGTGCCTTTCTCCAGCTGTCAGAGGGCGAGACCCTGGGCAGGGCAACACAGAGACAAACAACCATTCACACTCAAACCTAAAGAGAATTTAGAAAACTTAACCTAACTGTGGGAGGAAGCCAGAGTACCTGGAGATGACCCATGCATGCTCAGGTAGAACATGCAAAGTCCGTCCTGGGCTGGGAATCAAACCTGGACTCTTCTCACTGCAAGGCAGCAGTGCTACCTACTGTGCCACTGAGCAGCCCCCCGAACACATATAATTAAGCCAAAATGTATTTGTACCAATTGCAGGATTTGGAGTAAAGTTATTTTTGTTCAGCCAGTACTGTTTTTCCTGGTTGGAAATGATACAGATCTCTCTTTAAAGATGATCAGACAATATATCTGTGCAATGATTATGTAAAAAACTAAAATCCTTAGCTTTAATTAACATTTAAACATAAAGCCACATGTCCAAAAGTATTTATACCCCTTTTAATCTGTCAAATCCAAATTTTAAAGCCATTCAAATAGCCCATGCTTTTCCAAAGCATTCTAATTACACTGATTATTTGGGAACAGCTTTTTATTGAACTTAACAGGTCAAAAAAAAGGCAGCTTTCTGCAGCATGTTTGTGGAGAGTCATGGCTAAAATCAAGGAACTTAATAAGGTCTGGTGACTGCTCATTGTGGCACCTTTAGCAAACTGGGAAGAGCTATAGGTGCATATCAGGGAGTTAAAAAGGAAACCCTCCATTCTAAAGAAATGTTGCACCATATTTATTTTGCACTACACTGAACCTTTCCATATTAATGCCCTTTTGCACCATTATTTTAAACTGGTCTCCTTTTACAGTGTTTACATTCATCAGAATATAAACACTGTAGGATAAAAGGAGACTGCTGCATTTTATAATGGTTATGTTAATTTCACTGTTGTAAGCTGTAAGTAATTTCTTTTTGTATTCACTCTGTGTATTAAGAAATCACAATAAAGATTGTCTATAAGTTCATATCTTTAACTGCTTTCAAATTCCAGTTGCTACAGTCCAAAGTATCATCGAAAATATTAGATGTTTGGCACTGTGAAAAATCAGAGATGTCCCAGTTTGGTTGCAAGAAAACAGGATACCTGCGCAGGTCAGGAACTTAGTGGGCAGTTGATAAAGAATCTAAGGATCACCAACAAGGCCATACTGATAAACCTAGGCTATGCTGGTGGCAGCGTCTTATGGCAGATTGACAAACTGACACCCCCCACTGCAGGCTTCCACCAACACATGGCAAGAAGAACACCTCTTTTAAGACAAGGCACAAAACGGCTGTTTGATCTTTACAAAAGCTCGCCTGAACAAAGAAGCAGACTGTTATATTTTTATTATTCTATCCTGTTTTATGTCGAAATGAAACAAAAATTCTACTATTTTGCCACATTAATGGATCCCTTATTTGGCGTGAAATAAAAGAGTAGCCTTCAACTTTAAGAACACTTTCTCCTCTGTTGACCTGTGGTGGGAATCTACTGCTTTGAGGAGTTTTCTTTGGTCAATGTACAAGGGAACTGATTCACAGTAAACAGCATCAGGAAAGAAAGAGAAATACATCAAGATTCTCAACAACATCAAGTAGTTTGCAGAGAATATTGGCCTTGGGCTCCTGTGGACATGTCGGTTTGAAAAAGGCCAAAAACACACAGAAAAAGCAGTGAGGAAATAGTAAGCAGAATTAGACATAAAAGTTTCAAAGTGGACCAGCCAGATTCCTGACTTAAATCCAATCAATAATCTGGAGGAAGCTGAACTTCAGGGTATTAGAAAGGAAACCCTCCACTCCCAAAAAAAAAATTGAGACCATCATCATACATGATTGGGCAAAAATACAATTGGGGACAGTCAGCAATTATTGGAAGATTTGACTGCTGTATTAGACATTGCAGGCTTTTATATGATTTTTCAGAAGGGTTTGAGTAATTTATAAAAAGTCATCTTTTCTTCAAATGTAAATAAATAATATTTTTTTGTTGGTTTCACATGCCTTTTATACATTGCCTCATTATCTTCTAAGAGACTCATGTGGCACTTTAATCAAAACTAAACTGTTAGTTGAATAATAGTAACTAGAAGTTAAATCTGTAAATAGTCTCGATACGTTTGGGCTTAATTGTAGGTTATTCATTGCCACCATTCATTGTGTGAGATGAAATAAAAAAGATTAAAAGACAGAAAGATTTACTGACCACAAGAATGTCATGCAGGCTATAATTACTGCTATGAAAACGCTACGCAAGAAATCAGCTGTAGCCGCTCTGACCCACAGCACAGGCAGCATGCATGCTCCCTTTTTATGTCAATTTAGACTAATTCAGCCAACATGGATATTTTTTTAAAGAAGAAGAAGCTGGAGTATCCACAGAGAACCCAATCAGAGCAAGCAGCCAAATCATATGCTAGGAAGACAGCAGCTGGGATTTAAACCACAGACCTCGCAGGACTTCAGCACTGGGAGTACCTGCTATGTTGTGCAGCCCCTGTTTAGCAGGGAGCCAAACAAACTTGAGTTTGTGACATACTCAGTGAGAAGTTAGGTGTCGCTCTCACAGCGTCAACAGCGAAATTACATCATTTTGTTCATGCAGCTCCGTCTTGGGACTTCTTGTGACTTGTTTTCAGCACAATGTCTGAGTTGAACTTTTTTCTTGTGGCATGTTGGAAAATAGATGTTAGATTGGTCCGGGTTTGGAAGGATGTTGTTAAGCAAGAATGGTTATTGGGTCGAAAATTCACCCTTTATTTTAAGAGCAGGAGCAGAACATTGATAGCTCAAGGATCAGCCAGGAAACTGTTTTGACTGGTTTATCCTGTTGGAGGGACGGAGGATGCCTAAATGCTAATTGTAGCAGCATTTACTGCTAGCAGTCAACTCAGAGAATAAACGAGTATGGATCAGGAACAAAGGTAATATAAACTTGTATAAAATAGACTCTATGTTGCTATATGTTACTAGATCCCAAAACTTTTTCCCAATGTCACCGTCAAGAGTTGCTTTTTTCAAATTTCTTTACAGAATTTACCTGTTTACAGAAATAATGTCATAGCAAAGAGAAAATATTCTTAAGGCATTTACAATGAGCTTTTTGGCCAATAGTTTGGCACTGTTTAAAAGGTTTGTGGATCATCCAGTTCTTGTGTGTTGCATCAAAAGTTGGTGGATCCACAAGTTTGGTTATATTAATAAGTTTGATGATGTTTCACTTTTCACTTTTTTCTTAAAAACCTTGTTTAAAATGTTTGTCTCCAGGCAGTTCAAAGCCAGAGACATTGATAAAAGTAATTTTAATACATGTAGCAATATTCCTATATTTGGAGGAGAACATAAAAGCAACCAAAATTTATATATTTCTCTTTGGTGTCATAGGTCATTCTAAAACAAGAGGTGGTTGCATTTTTTTTCTCCGTAAAATATTGTTATACTTTTATATAAAAGTACATTTAATTTTACTCGTAAAGAAGAAAAAGCTGTTTAGCATAAAAAGAAGTCGTAAGTTTTTCAGCGGTACAACCCATTTACTCAACTCTGCTGCTCAAGAAGAACAAGAAAACAATTCATCAATAACTTGTGTATTTACTGTCTTTACTTAGTTTATGATGTCATCTTATAGCAAAGGTTATATTAGTGGACTATAGGGTTATAAAGAACTCAATACAGCCTAATTGATTATGTTTTACCTGTTTCTTAATGTGCTTTTACTTTCCACTGTTAGAGATGGGGCATTGAGGAGATGGTGGTTCTTGTTTCTTCTTGAAGTCCTCTTAATTAGAAAAAAATTAATTTCCCTTTTTTTAAAAAGGAAATGTATTTAACAAATTAATAAAAAGTCCAGAAGTGTGAATGAAGTGTTGGTAAGATTTGAGCTTAAGCATTAAGATTTCAGACGACATGCTCTATAACTGGGAAATCATCTTCTAATCTGTCTAAATCACAATTATTTAACTATTGAAAAACCACCTGTTAAAACTCAAAATGGAGGATATGAAGAAATTTAATGTATCATGTACATTTAGAAATCCAGTTAGGGATATAAATTTGTAAAATGTTGTATTTACAACTACTGAAGGTTTCTAAAGTGGTAAGAAGACCAACAGCTGTTTCCCCTGCCAGCCAGAATAGTTTTGTGTTGCCAGCAGTTTTTTTTTTTCATTTATATAATTATAACACCCTTCCTCGTCAAACAGAATGAAGATTCACTAAGTGAAGGGAAAAGAGCCAGGAAGACGGTTCCCCTTAACTTGGAAAAAGCTGGTTGGGTTAATTGTAGACATTCTGAAATATCAGATTTTAAGGCCTACTGTTTTTTTGTTATGATGCCATCTTACATTAATAATTCGGAAAAAAAATACCTTATTTTTTAACTTGTTTTATCTGGTAGTGTATACAGAGCAATATGGCATTTATTTCATCTTAGTAGCAGAACCAGCCTTTTATCAAATACAGCAAACTGGGATCTCCCTGGTGCCATAAAACAGGACCAAAGGCAAACTTTTCCTACCTGAAATTCTCTTGATGGCTCCACTAAAGAGACAGGGCCATACACTGTAGAAGAGAAGCTGACCACAAAATGGAAGACAGAGTAGAATATGTCAATGGGCTGTTTATGTTTATTTCAAATTAATTATGAAAACTATATGTCGGTATGTTTTGGGAAACCAAAGTCAAGTGCAAAAATTAGCAATGAAAGAAAATAAAATATTAATTCCCCCTCCAAGTAGTTTTTCTCTTTTTCCATTTTGCTCATACATACTGTATACTGTATGCAAAATAAATAAAAGAAAATCAGTAGATTATTTTATATAAAAACTATATATTTCATCTTGCGTAGTTCATATTTTGAATATTCTTGAAGTTATGTAGCAGACCTTCCATTTTTTCCAGGCGAACCTTTCTCACCCACAGTTTAACCACACCACCGTTATATCTGACCCCGCCCACTATCAGCCCCTGCCCCATTCCACAGTCTGCAGCACAGGGTTATTGGGCAGAGGCGTTGAGAAAACATAAACATTTGCATGTTCCCTCTAAGAAATTTTGCTATCCCCCTCAACAATGTGAAAAATGCCTCCTTTACCTTTGTGTTGCTCTAGGGTTTTATTTTTTCCTGGCTGTGGTGTTCAAGCTGCAGAGAATGGGACCTTCTATGAGTTTGGGAGCTGAGTTTCTTCTGAAGTATGAATACTTGGAGGCAAACAAAGTTTTTTTTTCTTGTTCTCGGCACCTTAAGAACATGAACTTATTTCATGTTTTTTTTTTTGCAGAGTATGAAACATAGTTCAATGATTTTAAAATTTATATTTGTATAAAAATACCTACATGATCTATGGAAATATCACAATTAAATGGGAAAATATAATTGAATATAATACTGAATTGTTATTTTTGCCTTTACTTTTTTAACCTTTATGTGTTTCTCTACCCACCATTTGTTCTTTCCAAATTTATTGCATGATGATGTTTAATCACCAATGAGTTCACTAGGAGGGATGTTTGTTTAACCCACTTGCTGAGGTGACACACACAACAGGCAATGACCCTGAGGAGTAGCAAGCAATGACTTTATTTGAATTACGATCGAAGAAGAAATAGCAAAAATATTTTTCACTTTTATTCCTTTTGTGCATCTGTGCATATTTCTTAAAACTACAAGACACATTTTTTGGTAAACCCCTCAAAGTCCTACTTTACTTGTAACCTTAGATAAAATATAGTCATCACCAGTTTTGTTTGTTTATTGCACATTATCATTTCTTTTTTAATTAAACAAAGGTTATCAGGTCACCAGTTTAAATGTTGCAGTGAGGAAAATGAGAAGCAGAATTTATTTAGACTAAGTTAACAGTTTCATAAAAGGGACACATTTCCTTTTTTTTCTCTTCACAGAAATGTGACCATGTCTGTCAGCCACTGACAGATCATCAAAGGAGTCAAAGTGGGAGTGAGTGTGTGTTTTCACCTATTACACACTGCTGACCTCTAACACTGGTCACAAGTATGTGTGGAAGCACATTTTGTCTGCAGAATATGAAATTCCAAATTTTATGCTGGGTGCAGGTCTTCATGTTGATACCTTTTAAACATTTTAACATTTTATCTCTAAACCCTTGAAAATGTTTTATTGCTTGGAAGTGCAAATAACCTAAAATTATTTCATCCATCCATTTTCTGACACGCTTAATCCCAAGTGGGGTCGCGAGGGGTGCTGGTGCTTCTCCACCTGTCTACAGGCGAGAGGCGGGGTACACCCTGGACAGGTAATCAGCCCATCACAGGAAAAATAATAATAATTTCATTAGTTTTTAAAAGAAAATATGTAAAAATGAATCTACATTACTTTGGATATTTCTCTGACCTGGTTTTACACATATTGGACACTGAATTTTTTTTTCTTTTTGTCCTGTGTTGCCAATATATCTGTCTGGGAATAGATGTCCCAGAGCTAGATGACAGTCCAACAGATTTGCTTTCACAAGCACATTATTAGGTATGAATGTTGCCACAAGGTTCTGCACTCAACGGAGACGCTCACAGGAGCAGACACTAAACATATTCTTACACTCCTCATATATAGACTATACTCCCAGGTCTAGGGGCCATTCCCCAGAAGGGGAACAGGCCCACAGACCAAGGAGGAGATTTCCAGACCCCCCCAGTGTGGGAAGAGGGAAGGCAGGTTAAGCTATAAAAAAAAAAGGTGGCTGGGATCGGGCACCACTAAAGCCTAGCACACATTTTACAATTTTTTTGCCCTTTTTGGGCCGATTCTTCAGTCGTGTGAGAATTTTTCGATTGGGCCGACTTTCAGCCTGATTGTGCATCGTGCGAAATGCAGTCGGCCGTCGTAAGATCGCATCACGGCATCAGGCTGGAGGGTGTGAGAACATGGATTGTCAGGTGTGAACTTTTAAACTCTGTGGTTTCATTGTACAGTTTGAGCTGCAATTACGGTCTGAACTTTGACTAGGCTATTATAACATGAACATACTGTCTCACCCATTGTCTTTTAACTCTGACTGAATGTTTAGAGTTATATTCCACCCAGAAGGTGAATCTGTTGGCTCCATTTTTGTCCATATATTTTCCTCCACCTAACAAGCTGTTTTATCTGTGCTAAGGTAAAGCAGCCACATAGCATGATGCTGCCACCTGCATCACATTCGGAATGACGCTGTCAGGCTGATGTTCTGGTAATATTTTCTACACAAGGTCTTATGCATACAGAAAAAAATTACAGTATCACATGTGTGGGGGGGACTTGGTTAACTAGATGTTGAGGTAACTTTTGAGTTATTTTTTATATGAACCTTCTGTTTAACAGTTCATCATTGTTTTCGTCCATAACTTGTAATCTCAACACTTACATTTTGTCGTAATGCGACAAAATGTGAGTTCAAAGTATCAACCTAAACAGCGTTAAAAGTTTCCAGCAGATGCGAGCGGGTCAATGACAGACAACTGGCTACTTTAACTGGCGATGCATTTGGGTACTGACTGTTCTGACACAACAACCTCAGAAGATCTATCATTTTTAACGTTTAAAGAACTCATATTAAAATCAAGGATCAGTGAATTTGGTAAACCAGAAATGTTTGTTTTCTGCTCAGTTTTATCTGCTGTGGTTTTGATGAGCTACAATAAAAAAAAGCCATTACTCAAAGAGTCAAGAATTTCCCATCTGGCTTTAAACAGACAATGACAGTAGGAAAGGACAGACAACCTAATTTATCTTATTGTCATTTACACTATCACCAATTACTTAGGCCACATGAAATGGGTCCCGTCATCCAGACGGCTTGCAGTATCAGTGTGCTATCTTAAAGCAGGGATGATAAAACATCCCTTGAAGTCAAACACTGATAAGTGATTTTGGCAGATAAGACTTTGCAGATAGGCCATGGGAATAAGAAACCAAATTTAACATGTGGCTTGGAGATAGCTAAATTGTTCACGGTTCTGACTTTATATTTCTCTTTCTTCCATCCTTCTTCTTTGCCTGTACGTGTTGGAAAAGTCACAGTCTTCCAGCATCAAAAAGATTCTGGCATTTATTTTGAGCTTTGAAAATGGGTTTAATTCTTATCACTGACGGTATGCATGGTAATTTGCACCTTGCCTCTTGCTCATTCTTCTGAGGTGGGTCATGTGCACTTTCTCTGAGTGTGTATGAGTCTATATGAAGATTTGTGTGAAATAACGATAGGGAGTTGGAGTGATGTAGCAGTGCACACTAAAATGTCGGAGTGTGTGTGCGTCGTCTGCCTCTGTGTTCTGAGAGCCTGAGAGTAAACAGAAACAATATTAATCCCCGCTTTTGCTCCCTGTGCCCTTGTGTTTTCGTCATTTTTAATAACACGGTTTCTATTCAACAATTAATCCAATTAACAAGGATTCAGATAATTAATGAACATGCGTTCAGCCTCTTTTGAGGAGAGGCTGTTAGTGCAGTCACAATGAGCTCAGAGAGAGTGCCCTGGGTTTTCAACTCTTAGTATGCTGATGAAGTCAATCGTGGCCCACGGTAGGGGCCCCGAAGCCTGACGCGGCTTGCCTCGGGGGCCGCAGCCACAGGAAGTGAGTGGGATGTGGTGGCTCTGATGAGTTAAGGTTTGGTCCTGATAATGCCTGTGGCTCTAAAGGAGGCGAACAGCCTCTGATATACAAACAAGAACAACGTCGCTCCTTCTTTCTTCTAAATTGTGACTTCGGGGACTGAGGGGGAAACGTGCTGACAGAATCTAGGTCGTTTATATCTTGTGGAAGGTGGGAGAGGAACTCAACAGGAATAAAGCCTCTCCAGAAACAAATAATTACACTGAAAATACATTAAAAAAGCACATACTGTATACAATCATTCGTGGTTATCTCACCTGGCCATTTATTAGATACCCTAGCTGAAACAGGCTGGAGGCACTTTGCTCCAGAACCTCCTAATGCTTGCTTTCAGACATTCAATCACGCATCAGAAGCATCTTTGACCAAGTTTTACCCAACTTATCATGATATTTTGAAGTTGCAAACTGCAGTTGCTGCAAATTTGCTGGCTGCATGTCCTTGATCTTAATCTCTTGCTCCACTAAATCCTAAAGTCAAGAGGTGATCCCTGGTCTCTGCATCCCATTCCTTGTCCAGATGGTTTGGCCAATCTATTTATCATCTTAGTTTTTATTGATGTTTACTGCATCCAGTGTATTTCTTCTGTGCATGTCACATTCTCATCTACCCTGGTTCATGTCGTCACTCAGCCGTAATACATTAAATTCAGTTGAACTCATCTTGTCTCAGGACTCACCCTCCTCAGGTTAAATGCTCCTTTTTTCACTCCATCATCTCATTTCCAAGTGGTTCTCATTTTATGTTCCTTATCTTTTACAACTTTTTCTGCATGTTTTTTTTTAACCATGCTTTATATTCTCCATTCCCTCATTAAATCATCCAAAACCTGGATCTCTTCCCTTAATCTATCTTAAATTAAAGCCTCCAACAGGCTCTATTTGCCTGTTGGAGGCTGTTGCAGTAACACTGAATTCATTGTCATGTCTGAGAAGCTAGTTTAAGATGATTTCTGCTCTATAGGATGCAGGAAGTGTAAAGGTTTGTGTTAAGGTTTTTGAGGACCCAAATGTAGAGACCAGGAGGCAGAGGTGAGTCTTGCAGGTTTAATTAGGCAGAAATCAAAACAAAAAACAAAAACAAAAAAATGACAGAAAGGCAGGATCTAGGGGACGTCAGGGAAAACACACATGAGGAGCCAGGGAAAGATGAGGAACCGGCACTCAGGAACTGCACAGGGAGAGTATATATGGGAGACAGAACAAAGACTGGACTTATGAGTTGACAAGGAACAGGTGTGGATGGAAGTGTCTACAGTAGAAGGAAGCCAAGGGGAAAGGAAATAAACACAAGGGGGCAACATAGAGTAACTCAAGAAATACAAAAGAACTCAAAAATATAACCAAAAACAACTAGAATAACACCAAGTGGAAATAAAACCAATAAACTAAAAAAACACAGAAAGACAAGAATAAAAAGTATAACTACAAACTCAAAAAAGAAAATTTAAACAGAGCCAAAAAGTGCCGAGTCATGACAAGAAGAAGCCATCAGGCACGGAAGCTAAGAGCGGTCATACTGGACTTTATTTTTTTCCTTTGCCTTCTCGAGATTATGATATAACTATCTCATTATCACGGTTAAACCATTAATTGTTTTCTCGAGATAACAAGATAATTATTTAGTTATCATGAGAAAACAGTTTTTGATTTCTTGAGATAACGAGATGATTAATCTGTATAAGTAATGAATGAGGCTGGCCAACAGCATTGGATTCCCAATCCATGCCTTCGGTACCAATAGATGTGCAGTCACGGTACAGCGTGTGCGCAAATAATCAGTTTCTTAGTTTATTTTTTTCTTTTCACTAATTGTCAGGTCGTAGTGGATGATTGGATTGCATGAAATACAGTAGAAACAAATCTGACTTTTTTTATTGCAAATCTTTAATCTGGACTCATTTTGGAGGTTAATGCATCCTATACCTGTTACAGGCATAACCTAGGGGCTGAAAACAGCGCTAAGGTCCCAGAGACAAAGGTCTAATGGCTTATGAATCGGAAGTGGAAGCAAATTATCAAACCAACAACTGTGTTAGACACAAATTAACACAGGATTGTTTGCAGAATTACACATAGGCTGCCATGATTTATACTTATAAATCCTCTTCCACTGTTGTGGTATTGAAGAATGTAATCAGTTCTAATACACACCAATCGTCTTATTATCACGAGAAAATGGCTTCTGTTATGTTTAGATAATGAGAAAATTTCTTTTTTTCAAGAAAATTACCTTAAACAAGTATTGGAGTGACAAGGCTGCTCTCGGCTTCCGTAAACAGGAGATGGGTAGACTAAGTCATAAAGGAATACACAGGGTAAGCAGTAATAAGGTGGGCTATAGTAGTGACACTCTGTTATAACTAAAACTTTAAGAGGGAAAAATATCACAGGTGTAATTCTAAACCCATTGAAACAGAAAACCCAAATTCAGGTCTTTATATTATGAATTTCTGCATTTTTAATTTTTGGTTTTAATTTGAAAAACTAAAGAACAAATGATACACGGATTCTGATTGTAGCTTCTGTTACCTTTTCTTTCCTTAGTTATCTGTTCTGGCAAATTAGTTTAAAGATTCAACATTCAATCTGTCTGTCTGCTGAGATTATATCCTGCATGCATTTGTTTAAGCAAGTTGTTTATAAAATAATGTTTTGTACATGCAGCACGCCATGTTGAAAGTCATTTAGATAACCTTTCTTCAGTGTGTTGCTTCATTTCAAGCTCAGTAAAGTCATCCTCATTACATCTAGCTGCCTAAAAGTATGTGATTGGCAGATCCCCTAATTTGTTTTAACAGGCAATTGAACAGGTGTACCTAATAAAGTGACCTGCAAGTGTGTATTTCAGAAGGCCAATTCGTACTAAACATTCATTTCTAATGTTCAAAAGTAATGGAAAAAATACAAGCAAGGGAAGCTCATGCTGGGCATAGTTAGCTATCCCCGGAGGGGTTACTTTGTGGTCTGTAAAGATAAATTCAATAAGAACCTTAACTTGCATGCCTTGTTTTTGATGCTATTATTGAGAAAACAATACAAATGTTTCAGCCATTAACACAGGGTGCAACATATGTGCCTGACTGTGCCAAAACGCTGCCTCGGGCTTCTCACTGAGAGAAATTAACCATGTAGAAGAGATGTATAAGGACTATTCTTAGAATGGGATTATTTTACTAAGCATTCACTGCAAGAGCAGACTGAGAGTTAAATAGCATACTCAATTTGTTTATATGAAAACAGTGATAATAACCTTTAAGAAACAAATGGTCGTGCAGAGTTCATAAAGATTCAATCAGCCAGCACCAGATTTGGTGTTTCACACAACTCAGGGCGACAGAAATCTGTTGGCAGCACTGATGAACATATCAGCCATCTGTCAGAGATTTTAATCAACCCAAATCGCTCTGTTCCAACTTCATTTTGCCTCTCATTTTATTATGCTTACAGAAACACAAACTGTGGTAATAACTAATGCTTTTAGCTCTAGGGCTTGGCGCAATTAGAGATATGCAGGTTCAGTTGGATATAAAACAGTTATCCTGTTCACAGAGTGTATTATTTTTCATGATACAACTTCAATTTATTTATAGATTCGTATTTTTCACATTGTAGATGTGGTCAAAGTTCATAGGGATGAATTTTAAAGTGTAAGGAAAATTCTTTCTGTCTGAATGAATAAGGAGACGTATAAAAAAATCATCACATGCCATAAATTCAAATTTAGGTCTGGATCAGACCTTTGACTTGATCATTCTAAAAGGAATACGCTTTGGTCAAACTATTAATTTGAAGCCATGGCTGCATGTACAGGGTTTATTCACAGGATAATTTTGTTTTTAGCTTCATGGATCTTCACATCACAAGCTTGTGTCACCACCCATTTTAGATATGAATAACCATTAAATGACCGTTATTAGTGGTTATCAATTTCATAGAATGGCTTGAGACTGTGCCTCCTCTACCTTCTAGTAGGTTTCCTATGGCTGATAATATGCAGCTTATCACTGATAACAGCCACTTCGGCTGCGTCGAAAACCGCAAGTTTTATTCACAATTTACCTACTTTATACCTTTAAACTCTTTTAAAATTTCCTTTGAATATATTCCACACATTTCAGACATGTGGATAAAATGTGTTTTTTAAAAACAACTTTGTTGACAGGATATGAGAGTTTATTTTAGTATAAAGTAACATGCAGATCAATTTATATGCAATAGATGAACTACTATTATGGTCAGATTACACATAAATAGATTAATTAATTCCATTACAAAAAAAGAAATTACTTTAGGGTTGGAATTAGGATTCATTCAGTGATGATAACCTACTCAGCCTACTGGGAGGTAGGAGGCATAATCTGAATCCATTCAATGGGATTGATAAATGCTAATAACGGCCATTTATTGGCTGGTGTCAAAGGGTCAAAGAAAGAGACTTATTTTCTGTTTTTTTCTATCTACTTTTCCATTAACACCAAATAGCATTGATACACAGCTAAATTGTTTACCCTGTGCTGTGCAGCTCCTCCAGAGATACCATGGTTCTGTTTCCTCCTATAGTTAAAGCTCTATTTGTCTTGTCAGCTAAAGTGGATCTTTGTTTTTTATTTGTTTTTTTTAGCAGTTCTTCTATAGTATCTGTGTTCTTTTCAGTTGATGAATTTAACAGAGCTCTGTTAAATGTTTCAACCCTGTGATAGAACCCAACCCTGCTTAAAAACTCCCTACAACCCCCTTCCTGTCCTTCAAATGTTCAAACTTATTTCAAAAATAAAAAAAGAAAAACAATCCACTGGACTTTGTTTCCAAGTTTAAAGACATTTCGTTTCCCATCCAAGAAGCTTTTTCAATTCAGAAATTCCGGAATACCGTTGTGTTCGAGGGTTTATACAGAAGCCCAACAACGCCTTGTTTTTGTTATGAAAACATAGAAATTGAAACGGACAAAAGGCTCTCACAAAACGTTTTGGATTTCTCAGAATGCAGGATTTATATTCTGAGAAAAGCTCCTGCATACGTGAATCTGATGAGTTCTGAGTGCATCTGGTTGCATGGTGTATTATTAAAGGTAATCAGTGTGAAAAGGCTGAACACAAACATACAGTACTCTTTATAGATAATATTCAATAAAATGCTTGAAAACCATGTAATATTTTTTACTCTATGTCCATCACAATGAATCATGAATAAATAAACTACATTTTATGTAAAAAACAGGTATATGAATACTTTTGTTGATCTTATTGTCATAACATATTTTAATATTTCCAAACTGTTAAAGACCTTAATAAATCTAAGCACCTCTTGTAACCTTATTTTTCAAGCATATACTGTAAGTAGAAAAGTAGAAATGCTGTAACTGAGAATATAATTATTTTATTCTGTTTCACAAAAAAATAAAATAAAAATTGAGAGGCAGTTGTTAAGGTAGTTCGTTTGAAAAAGTGAATTGCGTGGTTCTTTTTGTACACTCTTTCGGTTTTCAACAAATAAGGCCATGCTGCAGGAAAAAAATAGGTTATACTTTCTGTTGGAATATTTCTGAACAATGAAAGGTGGCAGGACAAAAAAAAAAAGAATCTGTCACAATTCATTCTGCTGGTGCAACATTCCAGCTCTGCAATCTTTCCAATAACCCTCTCCTCTCTCTGCTGTACACCGTTCTCTATTTTGCTAAAGGTCACCTTGGGTGTTGTAGACGGCCCAGTGGTTTGGCAATCTGGTGATGGAAATACCTGTTGGCGCACCAGAGGCATAGGGAGGAAGACAGCTGGAGCTACTTATGACAGGGAGCTGTGATGGGAAAACCTCCCGTCTGGACTACCTTTAACCTGCAGAACACACGTAAAAATCACTCATCACCGTGTAACAATAAGAGACACCTAGAAGTGGCTGGAGATAAACAAGTTCCACACGAACCTCCTTCCTCATTCTCCTCCTGGTGGGGAGCTCACTGGTGTCATTACAGCTCAGAGAAGTCAAGCCGACGCTGCATATGTCTCAAATTGTTAGCTCTGAGCTTCGGCTGCTTGCATTTATTTAGCTGCCTGTTCGAGAGTCCCAGCCAACCCATCGCAAGGTAAGGAATTAGAGTTTGTGAAAATAAAACCAGAGAGAGGAAGAAGAGGACGACGGACGACAAAAAGAGAAAGCACTGATAAGGAACAGCGACAAAAAAGAAGGAGGCAAAGGGTTTTCATCGATCACAGAGAGACATTGATCCTGGGATGCAGTTTAAAGTTTCACAGAAAGAATCAAAGAAACAATCAAAAACACTGAACAACAAATCCTGACTCCTCAGGATGTTTGCACCACATTTTTTTTACAATTGCTATGACAGGTTTTTCAATACTTTTAACAATTTTCCAAATTTCTTAACAAAGTTAGGACTACCTACGCATGTCTAAGCTATTCTATTAACATATTTCTTGTTGCTTTACCACATAATGCAGACAATTAACACACATTTAAAATGCTTAAACTCCTTTTCCACACCAGATCAAACAAGACCAAAACAATAGAATTTTACAGCCAAATTTACCAATGCTTTAACACTGTATGTCAGAACAGATAACACCACGTTCTAAACCTAACCTTATAGGCTAAAGTCAAGGTGAACAACTCTTCATATTGAATTGAAACACAGATATATTCCCTGTATTTTATTCCATTGCTAGTGAGAAACAGCTTATTGAAGTTATGGAATTGTTGAAATCACAGCTGATTCCCATCTAGGAAGCACACTCAGGTGTTGAGCTTCTTTCAACCACACGATCATATGTTATAAAAGAGGACTCCTTGGGCTGTTCTTGGCTAAAAAAACACAATGAACGATCAAAAGAAAGAAAGAAAGAAACGCCTGTACGAGGGCAAGGAAGACAAGTACCAGGACAAGGGAGAGGAGTGGGGCAAGGTAGAGGGGAAAGAATAAGAATGCGTGGTGGCGCTCAAAGAAGGACCAGAGATAAGTTCACTGATCAAATAAGAGCCACGATCATTGACCATGTCATAAACCACAGGCTATCATACAGAGAGGCTGGTGAACGAGTACAGCGAAATATCAACCGGGACACAGTGGCATCTATTGTCCGTATTTTCATAGAGATACCAACAGGTAGGATATTGCTTCTCCTACACCAAAGTGTAAATACTGTAAAATTACCATTTACAGTATGGAGTGACTGTATACCTCCAGTTTCCGATATGTAATTGTATTTTGTCTCTCTAAGGATTCAACGTCTACCTCCCTTAGGGGGCAGAGGAAAGCTCCTGAATGAAGAGCAAGAACTTACTATTGTCAACATGTCGACTGCTGACAATGAAATAAAACTGAAAGACATTCAGTCCAGAGTTGCAGAGGAAAACCTTGTCTTTGGGGACATTGCAGCAATCAGCATAACATCCATCTCTCGGACTCTAGCCAAACACAGAGTCCGAATGAAACAGCTATACAAAGTTCCTTTCGAAAGGAACAGTGAACGCATCAAAGAACTCCGTCACCAATATGTCCAGGTAAGTTAATGCAATACAGTCATCACTGTACTATACTCAGTGTGTTTTGCAGTTAACTTTTCTATAACCTAGAGCAGTGTTTTTCAATCCTGGTCCTCAAGGCATCCTGCCCTGCATGTTTTATATGTTTCCTAGCTTTCACACACCTGTTATCAATTGATAGCAGATTATCAGGCTTTGCTGAACTGCAATCATCTGAATCAAGTTTGCTGAACCTCAAAAACATCCAAAACATGCAGAGCAGGGTGCCTTGAGGACCAGGATTGAAAAACACTGACCTAGAGTACATTAGGACATACAGTAGATTTTCAATACAGCACAGCAGTTACATAAACTGTGTCTAATTACTTTCAGAGAGTCATGGAGTTGGAGGCCAATCAAGTCCCCCATGAATTTATCTATGTTGACGAGGCTGGCTTCAACCTGGCAAAAAGAGAGGAGCCAACATCACCATTTGCGCCGCAATGTCCAACAATGGTGTACTCCTGCATAAATGGGAGATTGGCCTCTACAACACTGACCGTCTTCTTCTTTTTTAGAAGACCTGCATGAAAGACTGGTTCCAGAGGTAGAAAGGGGGCAGTTGGAAGACCAATTGCCAATATATGTGATCACATGGGACAATGTGGCATTCCACCATTCCCGTACAATTACAGCCTGGTTTGATGCCCATCCAAGGATTATATCCCATTTCCTTTCTCCTTACTCTCTTTTTCTCAACCCCACTGAGGAGTTTTTCTCAGCCTGGAGATGGAAGGTATTTGACCATCGTTCACATGACCAAATGTCTCTCCTAGATGCAATGGATGCTGCATGCCAAGACATCACAGCTGAACACTGCCGGGGGTGGATAAGGCATGCACCAAAATTCTTTCCAGGATGCCTTGGTAGACACGATATCAGGTGTGATGTGGCCAAATGTAGAAGTAAAGTGAAAGTTTTTTTTACTTTTTCGGTTTTCCGGAGTATTTCTAATTGTATATCTTGAAGTAATTTCCTTTTGCAAATAAAGTATTTATACTGCAGCAATTCTGTCTCTGTCATTTGTTTCATAAAATGTACATTATATAAAGCTACTTTTTGCAGCAAACGAAACAAAATGCATGTGCAAAACACAGGTGTGCCCTTGTACAGTTACTGTCTATTGTATAAGGGCACACCTAACACATCTAAAATAATGCAGTTTCTGTCATTTCAGCTGATGTTAGTGTTTTTTTGTCATTGTGTTATGATTGACTAAATATTCCTGTTGGAAGAGAACACGTGTTAATGTTTTGATTAATTATTTGATTTTGAGACATGTTTGCAGTGTTTTGTTAGACATGGTGTGTTGTGTTAGTGTATTATTGTATTTTGACAACAAATTTTGGATTTTAGTTTACAATGTGTGAATTGTGATTGTGTGTTTTAGGATTGTTGGTGCATTAAGAGTTTAAGGAAACCTGTTAAATCTATTGAAAACGGTGTCATAGTGATTTAAAAAAAACTGTAATAACAGACAAAGTGAACCAGAGTAAATACAAAATGCAGTTTTGTCTATCAGATCTGATTTTTAAAAAATCCATTAAATAGAATATGGCTGACAACATGAAGAAGGCCCATTCCATAACAAACCAGTCACTGTTATCTGCCTGGAGAGGAAAAAGAGAAACAAGGAGAGTTTTATAGTCATGCATGTGTTCTTAATCTCTGTGTGATTTGGCTGTTATCAACTCCCTCGTGCCTTTGTTAATTTCAAGGTAACCTAATATTTACTGCGAGTTACATTGAGTATCTTTTTGTGCTCCAGAAAACTGTGAACATCCAGAAGGATATGTGGAAAACCTCACAGTACAGGAAAAGTAAAAACAGTCATGAGTCAGCTAATGTGTCCATAAAGGTTCAGGATTAAATACCATTTTACTCATTAATTAAGAAGCATCACAGATCGGTTCAGCAAACCAGATTCATGGAGCCTCTGGAGGAGCGATATGTGCTCTGACAGCAAACCTGGAGGGTGAAGAGATTCTGTAAGTGACTTGAAAGTAGTGCTCATGTAACGATAGCTGTATTGAATGAAAGTTATCTTAAAAAGAAAACAAATACATACTGTATATATGTTTTAACATTTTTACTGATGTTTATTTTATTTATTTTTTTATTGCATCACTTAAATGCATTGTTTTCGGTAGCCTTGGTTGGTTGGTTAATTGGTTGACTTTTTGGTTAATGAGTTAGTTGGTTGGGTTGGTTTATAGGTTGATTGGTCGATCTGTCAGTTGGTTTATTGGCTGGTTGGTTGGTTATCCCGTTGGTGTATTGGTTGTTCGGTTGGATAGTTGGTTGTCCGTTTGGTTAGTTGGTTGGTTGCTTGTTCAGTTGGTTGGTTGGTTATTCAGTTGGATGGTTGGTTGGTTGTTCAGTTGGTTGGTTGGATGGTTGTTCAGTTGGTTGGATGGTTGGTTGGTTGGATGTTTGGTTGGTTGTTCGTTTGGTTGGTTGTTCGGTTGTTTGGCTGGTTGGTTGTTCAGTTGGTTGGATGGTTGGTTGGTTGGTGATTGGATGGTTGGTTGTTTCTTCGTTTGGTTGGATGGTTGGCTGGTTGGTTGGTTGTTCATTTGGTAGGTTGGTTGTTCAGTTGGTTGGTTGGATGGTTGGTTGGTTGGTTGTTCGTTCGGTTAGATGGTTGGTTGGTTGGTTGTTTGGTTGGATGGTTGGTTGGTTGTTCAGTTGGTTGGATGGTTGGTTGGTTGTTTTGTTTGGTTGGTTGGTAGGTTGGTTGGTTGTTCATTTGGTTGGATGGTTGGTTGGTTGTTTGGTTGGTTGGTTGGTTGTTCAGTTGGTCCGTTGATAGTTTTTTGGTTGCTCTCGTTGTTGTTTGGATGGTTAATATGTTTGTTGCCTGTTAGGTTGATTAGCAAGCCTAGGGAAAAGCAATGAAAGGATTCCTCTATTTTTTTTAAAGAAATGTTTCTTAGCCCAATTTAAAACCCATGACATTTTAGTGATGATCCAGTTTCAGATGTAGGAATATTTTTTGTCAATGGAGTGCTTAACATTATGAAATATGAAAATGAACTACTTGGTCATGGTCTGTTCTCTCCAAGTGCTTTCTAGTTTATTCACATTTTTGGAAACAACTCGATGTGATCACAAATAAACTTAAGCTCATGACTCTATTTGAGGCGCAATTGTTTTGGTTTGATTAAATAAAACTAAACTACAACGTCTTTTTTCCAGATCTGTTTACATCTTGAAATATGTGATGGACTGTGTTTAACTGCAGGGTAGACAATTCATCCTCAAACACATTTTTGAGATGTGTGTGATTGCTATATGTACATTAGAATTATTTCAACTTAACATTACACAGGTAATCTCCACTGTGCCATCTAAAGCACCCATGATCTGTTGCTTCACAGATGAGCATGGAGTCTACTAGGCAGACATGAAAAAGAGCAATCATTCCCTGGGGGAGTGTTCATTTCTGTTGCACAGCACTATCCCTTTGTTGTGGATTCTAACAACTAGCATTTTGAGACTCTACCGCTGAAATAAGAGTGACACGAGAAGAAGGAGCTGGAGACAAAAAGAAAAGAGGAAGTGAGTAAAAAGGAGAAAGATGGATAAAGACTCCCTGAATGCTTAATAAATCCGTCACTGGTTAGAGCTTAAATGTGCGGCACACTATCCAGCTTTGATCAAGTGTGACCCTCATGGATGCAAGGATATCCCTTTTCTTTCCTCTGTCAGACTGGTGGTAGCTCACACCGCATTTGCTTCTCTACATTTCTGTTTATGCAGAATTCTTTGCTTTTCTCAGGTGCAACTAATTGGCATGCATTTTCCTTTATTCAACATGTTCTTCTTCTCAAATACATAAAAAAAAGCATTATGCTTCCTTCCTTCTGCTATAATTGTCTTTTACTTCTATCCCCATTCTTGGCCTTTTCTCTGCTTTCCACTCTCTTTTTTTCCCCTCGTCAACAGAAATCTTTTGCCATGTTTGTGTAGCTTTTGTTGTGGAGCTCAGTGCTGTATAAAAGCCTTTGTTGGCCTGCCATTAAAGTGATGTGGTGAGACGGCAATGCACAAGGACAAACTTGAGCTCCATGAAGCCCACTTTGAGAAAATCGCAGCTCATTTTGACGCAGTGCCTCAACCTGAAGGCAGCAGTAATGAGCCAGACATCCCTGTGGTTATCTGAGCCATGCTGATCTGTGTGGCCGTGTGAATTCTGTACATTGGCTCAATGCTTGTGGTGCTTTCCACAGTGAGATGACTTGAATTTGTGCCTCAGTGGGAGCTATCTCTGGCTGTAGGGCAGCAGCAGCTGTTGTGAAAGGTGGAGCTAACTCTGCTAATAATAGTCCCAGAGCCAAGTGAGTGCCAATGGGCCCCACATCATCCAGGGTTGGCCAAAGGGTTCCAATTGCACTGAAGAGTGAGTGGCAATCAGGTCAGGTCTTGGATTAGAGATCATAACTGCACCCATGTGAGCATCAAGGAAAGTGCTTGGGAATAGGACTCACCCACTTGTCAATGTAGGGGTTGTCAGCAACCTGTGTAAAATGATCATGTGACACATAAATTGGCGTGATGCTGTCAACCATACAGCCAAAGAGCTGCTTAGAGGTAAGCTAATAAGTTGTGACAATTCTTAAGGACTAGCAGGACAGAGAAATCGTTGTGGATGGGAAAGATGTTTGCTTCTTTGGTTTAAACTTTCCCTCTTTTCCTTATCTAGATATATTTCTGTAGTCGTTTTCCAATGACAACGACAAAAGCGTTACTTGAAAAACTGGTGAGGTATTTAAAAGATTAAATAAATGTATGTGGTCAAGTTTTTTCTCAACGAAAAGTTGTGATTAGTAGCCCTAATTACTATGATGTCAAAATTAAAGCAACACATAATATTTAAGTTAAAATAATATTGTTAAAATTATTTCATTAAATAAATATGATATGAAACACATTATATTGTTTAACTTGTTGATTGACTGTCAATTTAAACCACTTTTTTCTGTTAATTGTGATCACTTTAGGGTCCTGGTGGTTCAGGAGGTAGGGTTGATGCCGTAAACAGGAGGGCGGCAGTTTGAGCCACTGTTGTTGCGTCCCTTGGCGAGCCATTTCACCGTTCCTGCTGTTGGTGATCAGTGGCAGACTCACTTTCGTCAGTCTGCCTCAGGACAGCTGTGGCATGGTGCCCCCTGGTTAGGTTGCGTAACGCAGGCTGTTTGGCTCCCTGCGTTGGGGGGGTTCCTGTGCTCTATTGCCTCTGCGCCCCATCCCTGGCCTCTCTTTTTCCAGTGGTACTGGTGCTGGGATTGGGATTTGAGGGTCAGAGATGAGTTGTTAGGTGGGTGGCTACCTATTGGGGTGAACCCAATGTTTTGCCTTCCCTGTTTCCCAGTGATTTGGGGTGCCTCTGTATATCTGGAGCTCACGTGAAGAGGGCCCAGGACCTCTTCATTGGTCCTGGGCCCTGTAGGGTAAATCTGGGGCCACCCACAACTGCAATTAGGCATATTTTCCTTCTGAAGGAGCTTTGTAAATCCTGGTATGTATGCCCATGCATACATTCAACAGGAGGTTTGTTCCATGTGTTTACAGATACACACTAATACTAAACACTAAGCTGCAGCTTTAGATATATACCACCCTGAATAATATTGGGTAATCCCCATAGGTTTTTCCTTCCACACACATGGATATCTAAAGGATACCCACTTCTCTTGGAGCTTTTTTTTTTTTTTTGATTGTCTAGTTTAGTTTTCTTTTGTCTTCTTTTTGTTGTTGTAATGTTCTCTATTTACATTCCCTCTCATCTGATACAGGTGTGGAAGCAGGTTTCTATTGTTACTGTATATCTTGTGTTTTCTGTTTTATTTTCTCTCTTTTCAATTGCTCTTTCTGTAACATCACGGTATTAAGTTCTGTTGATGTAAACAGGAAACAGATTAAATGCTTTGAGAGAAACTTTGCAGTGGGACTATGGCTGCTCATCGAGAACACAAGAAAGGATGGAGTTAGCAACTTCACATTCCCCAAACATCCTTCTAAATGCATAAATAAATAAATGAACAAAAAATAATCCATTATTAATGTTGATATGGCAAAAAAACAAAACAAAAAACTTGTCCTTAACCTCCACAAGGAAACACTAACCAAAATGCATCATTCTCCTATTTGTTTTAGTTTCAGTTGATGCCATTATTACTACTTCTGCCTTCTGTTTATAGGTGTTTGTCTGCCTGTCTGTGTACAGGATAACTTGTAAAATTATGGACAGATTTTAATGACATCAGAGGTGTGCCTCATGCCAAGGAACAATGCATAACATTTTAAAATAGGTGGCAGAGGGTGGCAGCAGTGACCAGAGGCACCCCCTGCTTCACACTCAAAAAGTCCAGAAGTATTTTACTGCAGACAAAAATGGAACGTTCTTGGTTTGTTAGCAGGATTAACTGAAACTTATGAACAGATTTTATGGACATTTTTCTACCAAATGGGGGCCTCATGCCAAGGAACAATTAAAGGGCTTATATGCCAGCTCTACTACTTCCTGAACTTAAGGCAGATCTTTTGTTTCCTGTCTTTCGTTACTGTATGAACTAATTAATCTGGGTGTGTCTGGCTGGTT
Organism: Cyprinodon variegatus; assembly: GCF_000732505.1. Taxonomy (NCBI): domain Eukaryota; kingdom Metazoa; phylum Chordata; class Actinopteri; order Cyprinodontiformes; family Cyprinodontidae; genus Cyprinodon; species Cyprinodon variegatus. The sequence continues at coordinate 73,482 of NW_015150968.1, read as the reverse complement.
AATGTGATGCTAAATTTTGTAATGATCCAGAGCATGTGTGAGTTTTAGCTATAGGTTTAATTCATAATTTGGGGGGGGGGAAATTGCTGCTTGACGGAGGTTTGCGCTCTCTGAGTGCTATTCTAGAAACTACCGTTAGTCTGCAGACAAAACATTGGGGTCACCAAGTGGTAGGCAAACATTTTCCTAGCTAGGGGTACATATGTTCTTTTTTTTCTGTGCCTAATATATTTTTAGGTGCTCAAAGCCAGTACAAAACAACCACAGAATCTATCCTAATGCATGCGTTCACCCTTTATAATTAAATGCAGCTATAAATTTGCAGTTTCTGACAGCTTGAGGGGTTAATTTTTCTATCTAAATGAATGTGCTGAGTCCTGCAGCCTATAAATTTGACTTTTAATGCATGACAACTAGTCGTGATCAAATTGTGGATGGACTCAAAGGAATTAAGTGATAGGAAACCGTCATCAGAGTAACATTTTAACATTATTGTAGCATTATTGTAGTACAGAAAACTCTTGCAAGTAAACTGCTGCTCTAACTTTTGTATTTACAGTATTATGGTAAATGGCTACAGACAGCTGAGTCCATAAAAAAGTGCTTTTAGTTTTCTCAATAGAGTCCCAGTCATTTAGGTTATGACTTTTCATATGAGATATCACCCTATAAACTCAAACTCTAGCTGGAGGCTTTGCTATCAGTGCGATTTGGGTAGATATTGTGTCTTACTATGATAATCAAGTTCCACTTGTAGCGTCTTTGCTTCTCACTAACTCTTGACAGGATTCATGGCTTCACTTTTATGACCTCAGACATAAAGGAGAATAAAATCACTGACACCAAAAAAGGCTGAACAGATAAAAAAAACAACAACAAAGAATGTAATTTATGATGTATAATAAAGACAGATCTGATTTTAAACTCTTATTTTATTTTAATTCTGCGTAATAACATGCGAAAAACTAAAGATACAGAACAATAATATTTTGTAGAAATAGTGAGCATCAGTCAAAATCTAAGGAGAAAATGGACAAAAGATTAAAGAAAAAAAAAAAAACTAAAAATGCAAATATAGGTAATAAAGACCAGGATGGCAAGAAAAAAAAAGAAATCATTGAACAGTGAGAGAAAATGTTGAAAAATAAATATCTGGAAAGGTAATAAAGCTTTCCTTTCTTTTTTAAATTCTTATTTACATACTTGTAATCATTGCCTCTTTAAGTTTCATTCCTTCATATTTGGTAATTACTTTTTTTTTCTCCAAGAATTCCCCAATGATATGCATCTCTTCACAGCTTACCACTAATTGAATGAGACCAACTCTAAAAGCATGACAAGATAAGTTCAAGTTGTAAAAAATAGTACAATACCATCAACCCAATGTGCTATCTGAGATATCTTTTAATAAGAATGAGCAAACAACATTTAGAAAAAAGAACAAAGGGCTTTGGAAATCCTTTTGGCTGAAAATAATAATGTGCCTTTATCTGTGACAGATAATATCTGCTGTTTGGTAGCAGAGCAGGATGTTATAGCCTGAGCTCCATGACCGCAGGAAATACACTGAATGTACTGCAATTTATTTCCTTCTGTATACTGGAGCTCATGCAGTCACAGAATGATCAATAGCTCATCATGAGTAAGGGGAAAAAGGTCAGAATATTATGATTAGAATCATTTTAACTCGACTCTAAATGTGTTGTTGAAGCGTGTTTTTTTTTTCTTTCCATGTGGGAACATTGTGAGATAAGAGAGAAATTCAAGCAATGCCATGCTCTGTGTTTCTGGCCTGCAGGTCTGAAGCAGTCATGCGGCCATGCTGTTGATAGACCAAATAAACTTGATGTTTGCCTCCATTTCTGTTCATTTCCCAGCTCATTTTTTTAAGCGCATGAGCAATTACTGCTGGCTTTTGTTGTTTGGCATTATTGGCTATTTTGTGCATCTATAAATGTAATATTATGTAACTCAAACATAAACACAACAATAATTCATCAACAACCATGCTTACTGAAATTTAAAGAAATTGACAAAATTAGATTTTGAATATGATTTTAGAACATCATCCTAATGTGGAACTTTTATGTAACGTATGTGATTTATTGCTGTTAATTTGAATAATGATGGTTTTATGGATTGCATCAAACTGAACAGAACAGGGGGCTGTATTCAAGCGCATTAAGGAAATGTTTAGTGGAATTAAAAAGTTGATTATAAAAAAAGGTGTACAAGCAACAGCAATTCAATTCAATTAAATTCATTTTATTTCTATAGCGCCAAATTCATAACACATGTCATCTCAAGGCACTTTACAGTTCAACCAGATCATACAGTCAAATTGATACAAAGTTTTCTATCTGAGGAAAACCAGTTCATTCCATTTACTCATTGACTCAAATAAAATCCCTCACACTAAGCATGCTTCTAGCGATAGTGGAGAGGAAAAACTCCCTTTTAACAGGAAGAAACCTCCAGCAGAACCAGGCTCAGTGTGAGCGGCCATCTGCTGAGGCCGACTGGGGTTCAAGGAGACAGAAGCAGAGATACAAAAAGCAGCTGTAAAAGGCGGCCCTGTACAGGAAACACACAGCCAGGCAGATGAGCTCTGAGCCAGCTCCCATGTCAGAGGACGAAGAGAGCACATCCAGTTAGTCACAGTCAGAGAAACAGGACCAGACTGGAAAACAGGCCGATCTCCAGCATCTATAAAAAAGGGTGTTGATGTTTCTTCTGATGTTTCTTTCCAGGATGGCGTCACAGCCAAACAGGAACAGACGAGGCAAAGCTACTGGAAACCTTCAAAGATTTGTAAGGCAGGGCCAAAAGAAGTTTCCTCCAGGTGCAAATTGTGGCTCTAATTAGGTGTTCAAGAGCAACCACACACAGATGGATCCAGGATGTGTGCTACCACTATGGCGTTTCACTCATGAACCAGAGATGTCTCAAAGCATCTTTATCCTAAGAAAAGAAGGATTGGATTGTAGCTTTATGGTCCAACCCTCTCTTTTTAGCTCTTAATCAAACTCTAATCAAACACACGTTTTTTCACAATTTATAAATCCAAAACTGAGAGTCTGGAAGACGAATTTAAAAGGCATTTAATCATGCAATGTGATTAACTGTTGTTGGTCTACAATATTTCACAGTTCCCTCTCACGTTATCTTAGAGAAAAGGTGTCGAAATCAAGGCCTGTGGTCCAGATGCAGCTCGCCACAGCAATTTATCTGGCCATAAAGAGCCGCCAAAAAAGGCAAATCCTGTCATAAAAAAGAGGCATATGTTCTTTCAAAGTGTACAAAGCAACTAAAACTGCAGAAGAAAGGGGAATTAATATAATACTAGCACAGTGCGCACTTTGATTAAAGGAAAGGATGAAATCAAAAATTTCTTTTATAAAATCCTTTGAAAGACATGATAATGCTTAAAATTAGTTTGACACCAAAAATAATATACAACCACAGGGGACTGCATTAGAAAATGTAAAACACTCCCACTGTAAAAGAAGAACTAGAAGAAGGTGAAGATTATTCAGAGGAGACAGCACAGTATGTACATATATATTTTCTACATACATTTTGAAAATAAGTTTTCATGCCCGATTTAGGTGGTTTACTTAAAAAAAAAGAAAGAAAAGGAGATGGAAAGAGACATTTGTTTTCAATAATCAGCTGTTTCTCTAATCAATGAAAGCCTTACAGTCGTACTTCTCTCTTAGTGTCTCTGCATGCACCATTGCTATTACCAGCTGACATAATCAGGTTTGTGCAACTTTCTTGATTGCAACACATTCATTTAAACCTTGGTCCATTTCTGATCTGTGGTCTGTGCTAGCTTGCTAACTCCTCTAATTCTACAGCCAAGCGTAACCTAAACATATGGCCTTACGCTTTACATACCTTGGTTATACGCTCCAGTGGATAAAAAAAGCATTTTCTGTTTTTCCACATTTTAAAAGTTTGCTCATAATTCGCATGACATTTGGATGAAAACAGCTTACAATGCAGAAAAGATAAAATACACTATTAAAGCTTCTTAACACCTCAGTAGTGCCTCTGGCATTTTTGCCTTCCATTCAGCTTTCCATTTCATTTCCTTTATACAACGGCATATGTGAACAGACAGCTTCCTTAGCAATAACTATGCATCCAGTCAGCAGGCTTACCCATGAACATGTAAAAAAAACATTTTAGTAAATCTCCTTCTTTGTAGTTTTACTTTTTGTTGGAAAGCAAAATAAATGCTTGCATTGTATCAGTCTGTGTGAAATGAATCTAAAATATAAAGAAAACGGGGTCAGAATTTGTTTTGAAACTCTTAAATCATTAATTTTATGCCCGAATTTAGTGTAATGCATCTGTATTTTATAGTTTGGGTTGGGCAAAAACAACAGATGGAGAATGTTTTAAAAACAATTAAAAGAAAGCTTTTGTCTGAACAATAGTCTTCCCTTTTTTCACAATCCTTCTGTTTTCATGCTCTCCTTCTGCTGCTAGCCTGTGGCTCAGTAAAATTGGGCAGGTGAAGCGGGACAGCGGGGCGTCATTGATACAGTTCGACAGAACTGCAGGCTACTCAGGGTTCGATCTACTCATTAACTGAGAACATAGGTGATACCCCCCCACCCAACACATGAAGGTGCTGCACTGTCTGTTCCTTTTCAGTATTTGCTTTGCTTTCAATGCTCAGTTTTTGGGTAAAATATGCAGATTTTTTGGTGGAAGGCGATTTCTCTTTACTCTTTCTTGTTACTCGCTGCAAAGATCAAGCAGCAAGCAGAGAGCGGCTCATCTGGGTGGAACGCCTATTCAGTAACATTCTTGTGCTGAGGCTGAAATATGGGTATTATGAACCTGTCTTCTGGTTGAGAATAGATTCCTCTGCAGGCTTGTAAAGTTGCTTTTGCAGGAGACATGACTTATACTTAGAGACAGTGCAAGTGTCCTTGTGAGTTTCAGAAATCAATTACACTATGTTTCCCCTGTGGACTGCAGGGCTGTATATGTATATGTGTCAGAGTGGGAGAAATATAGCTGCTGAGTCTTCCGCTGTGTCTGTGAAAAAGTTTGACTTTAATGCATTTGGTGATAAACCGGCCCCAGTGGCAGAAGATGCTTACATAGTAAGCAACTGGTCTTGGTGAACAAACAACTCTGCTCTGCCTCATGCACGAATGCTAACAAATGAGCCCGTATGTGCTCAGCAACGATCACTGTGGGGTATGCCAAGTTCAAAGCATGTTCACCAAACAAGTATATGTTTGTCTGGAGGAATGCTGTCAGTCGTCATTGCTTAGCTTCTTCCCATGCGTGTTTCGACAGCTTCTGTCTCCAGCTGGGTTTGTGACAGAATGGGTACAGTAGGAAAAGCGCAAAACAATGGCGGCAGCACAGTGTTTATAGCCTCGCTATGAAACAGCATTTGGAAAAGATCAAATGATCTCTTTTCCACAAAGAGATGCATTTGAAACTGATTTAAGTGTTTCATTAATGCATGCATCACATCCACACTCAAACAGGCTTTACAGGCATGCAAAATGAAAAGATAAATGAATACATGAATAGAAAAAGCTAAAAAGTCTTGGAAGTTTTCCCTTTCCACTCAATCCGACATAAATCGGAGCTCACAGTGGCTTCCTTTTCCTCAGAGTAAAGGAAAAACAAACACTTTATTCTGGTGTCAGGCACTATGGGAGGTAAGTGTTTGATAGTCAAAGAGCAGCTCTGGATTGGAAAGAAACAAAATACTCTAAAAGATCTCACTGAATGCTGAATATTTGTCCAGGTGAAGGTAAACCTCAAACAAATAAAAAAGTATACTGTTTTTTAATGCTGGTAAACACAAATAAATTATAACATTATGACCACAAGGGAGGTGAATCACACTGATTATTTCACATCAAATTTAGCCCCTTTGCAATATGTGTGTGACAGAACAGATGTCTGGGATAAAATAAAACTATATGGACGTTGTAATGATCCCTGAATTCAATGTGTAAGCAGGTTCTGAGAGATGTAGTTGAGGGTACACAGTGTATTGAAGCCCAAAACAACTTCCTGGGTTTAATGTGATCTAAGCCTAAATGAGTAAGGGCTGTTTTGGCAGCAATAATATCACCAGTTTACTATTAGGAAGGTGGCCATAAGGGAATGCATGAGTGGTGCATTTAGAACTAAGGATGCACAGCATTATTGGCATGCTCTCTGTAAAACTAAATAGCAGATACCAGACATTCCACCTATATAATTCACCAATATACAAGGCACTGCTTTTATGACAAACAGGTGAGGATTATGCCTGCACCAGCAAGATACATGAACCCAACTGATCCATAAGTCTGTTGAAAAAGAGACGCTACAATAAAAATATGTTTGGCATTAATGTTTTTTCAGAAACAGATACCTGGTCTGTTATTTACAATGACTGCACAGGACAGAATAGAGGGAACTACATAATGTCTGTAAGTAGGTCTAGGGATGAAAATATCTGTTATTGACCAGTTGATTTGTAGAATATCGGCAAATCAGATACAAGAACCTTAATTGATAGAACTTTAATGGAGAGGCTGGAGCCTCAAAAGCATCTTCTTGATTGGATCAGCACCGTTTTCCCTAAGAGGGAAGAAGACAGGGAGAAACAAATCTAATTCAGTTCTTCTGGGTCATGCCAGTGTGTGAGATTGGTTTCAGGGCTCAGAAAGCACCACCTGCGGCCATGCGGCGTTGCCCGGCCGCAGATATGGCAAATGCCGTCCTTCCGCCTGACTTCAAACGTAGTTGCCAGACTGAATCTAATTTAGTCCTCTGCTGTGGACTGCAGGGACTGAGCAGCAGAAGAGTTTTTAACTGTTTGGCTGGAAGTTTAATGAGGCGGCCTGTGGAGAGGAGGACTGGCAACTTAGTGATGGCTCTACTGTTGCACGACACTGCACCGCTGCCCACGAGGCATGAGCAGTGACCTGGAGTGGTGCTCTGCAGGTAGGGGTGCAGGCATGTGCTAACTTGTGCTGCTGAGTGTGTGAAACCAAATAGAATCTAAAAAATATCAGCTAAACCAATCAGTTTTGTGTTTACATTTTTAGGGAGAGCTGGAGCTTTCAATCACAATTTAATCCTGAAAGAGCAACAATACTCGAAAAGCCAATACAACTGCAACAAGCAACAAACACACAGTCTCACACTGAAAAAGGCAACACTATAAAACAACAGAAGCCTGGCGCGCTGAGGGAACTTGTTATCGAAAACACATACCTGAGGTTTTCAGCTTCTACCCCTTCTTTTCTATCAGCACACACACACACTAACACAGATGGTGACTTTATCAGCACACTGCAAACTGCCAATCTCACGCCACGGCACTGGGGGCTCAAAATACAATTTTCAAAAACCGACCTGCATGCCAACCTCAAAGTTTGTTCAGCAAATAATGATCTGCTTGCTAAAATATCCTGGAGACAAAGGAAATATTTTATTTCTGGAGGCTGTAAAAACCACACAAAGAGAGGCCAACTTTGATCCGAAAAGAGCTTCAGCAAAACAGTTATAGATCCAGAAGAAAAGATTAAGTCATAAAGAAAAGATATGAGGTGAAAAGTTAAAGGGAGGAAGAACAGGTGGTATCTCCCCAACCGCTCCTCCTTCACCAGTGAGTAGACCTAGACTAAAAAAACAGAATTAAAACTCATAACGTCCCTCATTCCTTCTCAATCTTTTCTAATATCTCATCTTCCCCTGTCTTAAAACCCAGCCATGCCCTCCTAATCAAAAAACAAAAAGAGACGGTCTGTGGGCTGTTAAGCAGGATTAGTCCTATGATCTCAGTCTGCTGCACTTACTTTCTGTTCAGAGCTCATTTGGACATAAGAGCAGTGGGGGAGCCATGCAACTTTTACAGCTATGGCTTTATTTAGCTGTTTTTATTGGTTTCTTTTTAGAGAGGCCTTGTACATGAAGGAATGTAGTTTTGAGTGGCTGATTTTTTTTTAAATTTCTGGAAATCATGCTGTGTTTTATGCTCCAGCTGCCAACAACACAGACATCTGCACTAAACTAGTAACCATAAACGTACAGAGCTCTGCAAAGCATGCTACTTTAAGACTAGAAAACTCACTGTCATTTCGTGAAGACAGAAATTTATTGTTATGTATAGTTGTGAAGTTGAAGGAACATTATAAATGACTTCCAAAACATTGTCTAAAGAAAAATCAGAAAGGTGGGACTTACATTTCTATTCAGCCCTCTAAATATGCAGTTTGAAAAAACATCTGTGTTGCAAGTCTACATTGGTTACTCTCCACCGGCTCTAAAAAGCAAGATTGTGAAAGATTTCACCTTCTCAGTCAGACTGAATAAAAGGTGATTGTTTTTTTTTACATTTTGTTAAAGTTTCTTGGATTTAGATCTGGACTTTGATTAGGCCAATATAACATGAAAGCTGCAGCTCTGGCTTTATGTTAGGGGTCATTGTTCTGATGTTAGGTTTGCCGTCTCTGACAGGATTTCCAGAGCTGCCATGTATTTGGGTTTATTCATTTGTCCTGTCTCTCCAGAAGAAAAGCATCTCCTCAGCATGATGCTGCCACCACTATGTGTCACTGTGAGTATGGTTTTAGGCTGATGTGCAGTGTACATTGGAACCCGCATCTGTTGGTGGAGCAGTTGCTCGTATTAACTAGTGGGTGTTAGTTGCTGTGTTCAACACAAGTCAAAATGTATACAAATCTGTGCTCCCTACATGACTTGTGGCAAACAGGACTTTCCTTCTTTTCTACAAAGGCCATATTTGAGGAAGGGGATAACTACACTCATCAGCCACTTTATTAGGTACACCTGTCCAACTGCTCGTTAACACTTAATTTCTAAGCAGCCAATCA